>NW_026890511.1:1367500-1577500 GCF_963514075.1 Conger conger
TTTTTGAACATGTTGCCTAATTGCCTTTTCAATCATATTCATACACTGATGATTTCCCACTCTCTCTGTGGGCTAGAGTGATATTTAACCATAGTTCTTTCTTGGTTTTGTTGGACACCGTAGTCCTAAAACGCGCCACGTCTAACAATATCTCCATTTTGTTTGCCGTGAAGCTGTGTGACCGCATATTTCTGTTTTTTTCCAGCATAGCTTATGTAAAAGAATAACAAAATGTTGTTTTCGTGTTGGTGTGTTTTGCTTGTTGGTGCGCTTTTATTGAAAACGTCAGGTAATCAGAGAAAATAGTGAATTACACCAGTAATGTGATGGTGCTTCTGCCAAATCAACCCTGATTGCAAAGTCATTTAAGACACTATGAAAAAGATATTAAAATAATGTAAATAAAACATGACATGCCAAGGAAGGCATATTGCTAGATGGCATAGCCACAAACAGTATCACTAACCATACGGTAATATAATTATATATTATATAATATAATAATTATTATATAAGTAAATATAATTTGGCAAAAGTTATATATACGGTTGGATAATTTAGTTTGTAAGTTTGTAATTCTATTAATTCTATTAAGTCGTAATGACTACAATATTTGTAAGTATTCCTGCAATGTTTTATTCATAATAACACTACTTTCTCTCATAACGTAGTCAAACAGTCGCTGCATGGAGTGCATAATCGAGTGAGTAACATCGCACGTAGAAGCTTAGGCAACCGCCTAAGTGATAGTTCGGGGAACTCACGTAGAAAAGTAAACTACTTTAGTAAGGTATACCTTAGAGAGTCTTCGTAAAAGGGCTAAAAGACACCGTTATCGGGAAACACACCCCAGAACTGTGTCTTGGCCAGTAACACAATTACTGGAATTCAATATAAATGCAGCTCAATGTAGGCGTTGCCAAATCTAAAATACACAATGTAAAACGTAAGGGACAGGCTGAAATATCCTGTGCTGCCAAAGTGACATGGTTCTGTCTCTTCCCATTAGGTAAAGTGACTGTGAAAACAGCAAACAGAAGGCACAGGCAGAGGTTTTTTTTCATCTGATGAAAGAGGCACCATTTTAACTGCCCACTTTTCCCCCCCCCCCAAAAAAACACTTTGCACATGCTCCCTAAACAACAGCAGAGAAAGGGGCAGGTAATTTGAGCCTTGACCTCACAGCCCCATTGCCTGCTCATTCTCTGGCTGAAGGGGAAGGAAATAGTAAGGGAGCGTCTAACAATTCTCAGCACTGACCTGGAGGGGCGATTAACCATGTATTTAATGCTCAGTTTTTTTACAATCTAATTTTGCATCATTTAAATACTACTACTACTACTACTACTACTACTACTACTACTACTACTACTACTACTACTGCTGCTGCTACTGCTGCTGCTGCTGCTGCTGCTGCTACTACTATGACTAATAATAATCCATCCATCCATCCATCCATCCATCCATCCATCCATCCACCCATTATCTTAACCCGCTTATCCTGAACAGGGTCGCAGGGAGGCTGGAGCCTATCCCAGCATACATTGGGCGAAAGGCAGGAATACACCCTGGACAGGTCGCCAGTCCATCGCAGGGCACACACACCATTCACACCTATGGGCAATTTAGACTCTCCAATCAGCCTAACCTGCATGTCTTTGGACTGTGGGAGGAAACCGGAGTACCCGGAGGAAACCCACGCAGACACGGGGAGAACATGCAAACTCCGCACAGAGAGGCCCCGGCCGACGGGGATTCGAACCCAGGACCTCCTTGCTGTGAGGCGGCAGTGCTACCCACTGCACCATCCATGCCGCCCTACTACTACTACTACTACTACTACTACTACTACTACTACTACTACTACTACTACTACTACTACTACTACTACTACTACTACTACTACTACTACTACTACTACTACTACTACTACTAATAATAATAATAAATACATTAAAAATATATATAATGCATAATTAATCAAAATAATAATATATAATATACACTCAGTGAATACTTTATTAGACTCAGCTTTTAGATGTATTGGTCTTCTGCTGCTCAATTAGAGCAGGGGTATCAAACTCCAGTCCTGGAGGGCCACAGTGTCTGCTGGTATTTGTGGTTTCCTTTCAATCAGCAGCCAGTTAAAGCCTTGAGAACCAGGGGTGTGGACGCTTTAGCCAATGAACAACTTTGAAATGTATCTCTCATACTGAAACACACCAAAAACCAGCAGACACTATGGCCCTCTAGGACTGGAGTTTGACCCCCCTAACTTAGAGGTTCTGACGCGTTGTGTGTTCAGAGATGCTCTTCTGCATATCACTGTTGTAATGTGTGGTTATCTGTGTGGTTACTGTCACCTTCCTGTTAGCTTTGACCAGTCTGGCCATTCTCCACTGACCTCTCTCATTAACAAGGCATTTTTGCTGCTGCTCTCTGGATGTTTTTTCCACACCATTTTCTGCAAACTCTAGAGACTGTTGTGCATGAAAGTCCCAAAAGATGAGCAGTTTCTGAGATATTCAAACCACCCTGCCTGGCACTGACAATCATTCCATGGTCAAAGCCACTTAGATTCAGACGTCTGCATGGTTTTATGCATTGAGTTGCTCTACAGGTCTACCTAATAAAGTGCTCAGTGAGTATATATTGTGAAAATACTCTCCAGTGCGATAGATAAATTAAGAAAAGTTCCACAGTCTGCTACTGCAGCCTACTGCTGCATTCTGGGCAACATCTTGGAGGTTTGCTCATACACTTAGCCGTCATCGACTAAAAATAACAAGTTCCTCCGAGCAGCAGATTGCCAGCTTCAATTCTGCCTCACAAGCGGGCCATCTGAGCCTATTAATTCTATTAAGTAATTAAGAGTTCGGAATGATGAACTGAATAACTTGGAGACCAGGGTTGTCTTACAGTGCAGCAGTAGTATCATTTTAGTGCTAATTTGCAGCTAATTGTATCGGATTCTGGCATAAGTGAATGGCACTTGCGTAATTATGAGTTTCTCTGCGTTTTTACAGGAGCCAGATGAATAAGAGTAAATAGAATAATAATAATAATAATAATAATAATAATAATAATAATATCCTCGGAGTCAAAGGAGAATTAGCGCTACTGGAACGATCAAGCAAATAACTGGCCCCTCTCAGTCCAAGATTATTATGTTAAACTTCAGAAGTGCTGAAATAAGCCTTTCGCCACGAAACACAGGAGAGCGGCATTGCGACGGCTTTTCTTCGTGTCCAATCTGTCTGCAATGAGCACTGTCAGCAAATTTTGGTTATATAATTATTGTGTTTTCTTGTTGTTTTCAAATTCTCACGAAACACCCGAAGAGACCAGCACACACCAGCACAATCACTCATGCTGCTTTATGTAGCCAAAGAGTCAAAATGAGGAGAAACTATGAAAGAATAAGAGTTGCACACTTAAGATAATGCTCCAAAATTTTAAACCAAGAATAGTCTTTCAGCTATATCAAGCCTTCTTCAGGTGATCATTATTCTGACGAAACGGCAACACTATTATTGGTTTAATCTTAAAATTTTGATCTTTGTGCGAGTCACTGAGCAATTATATTTTATTATATACGGTTGGTGCCTTGCATGACAGCCTATCGCCATTGTTGTGTGAGTGTGTGTATGAAAGACTGAATGAGAGGCATTCATTGTAAAGCCCTTTGGATAAAAGTACAAAATAAATGCAGTCCATTTACCAATTAGTTTTAACACAGTCTTGGTTTCATCTTTTTAAAATGGCCGTGTGTACTTGTAGTCTATCCCTACACTGCAAAAAATGTCTGTTAAACAAGCGCTTCTAGTCTTGTAATAAGCCTTAAGATCTTTTTTTTGTTAAATAGAAAATAATAGCTTGTTTCAAGTTTGATTGACAAGTTACATTTTCTCACCCATTGTTTTTATTCTCCTATTTAGCTAAAAAGTTATAGAATTAGACTTAAATTTTGAATCAAAATTTTTTTTTGCAGTGTATTGCTTCTACATCCTCTGCCAGTTTGGAAACCCTCGTTGTCTGGGCAACACCACAGCCAATAGCAGCCCTCCCCTTGGCAGTTGGCAATGGCACATTTTGGCACAGGGGAGCAGGGTATACCCACAGACCTGACACCTGGGTCGTCCCAGGACACGGTATTGCTTCATGCCACACTAACAAACTTTTTGGGTAATTTCAGGGACGTTTGCACACGCGACGCACGGGAAAAACAAAAATAGCAATAGCAGCTTGGATCTGTGAATCCAAACTAAATAGAGTGCATCTGTTGTTATTTTCCCATCCGAGCGTCAGCACGGTGTGAGGCACGGTGTGAGGCACGGTGTGAGGCACGGAGAGGAGCTGGCTTTCTGCTGACGCGGCCCGGGGGTCCAGGTGGACGTTCGTCTGGGTTGTCGCGGCGATAAACAGGCAGACAGGCAGACAGGCGAGGGAGGAGAACACAAGCTTTGCCTCCGGTACGCCCTCTTCCCTCACGCTCTAGGCAGGCGGTCAGAGCAGAAAGAGTGAAAGAGCAGTGGGATTAATGTAGTGATTCCCAAACTAGCCCTTGGGGCACCCCTGCTCGTGCTGGTTTTTCCATCCAACCACAACTGTAATCCCAGAACTTTAACAAGCTGTTAACCTTTCCGAATTAGGTGCTTTTTGCGTTTAGAGGGATTATTTACCCACTTACTGTAAATCACATCTGGCCAGTTTCACACATAGACTAACACACAGACTAGTTCTATTTGAATAGACATTTACCATAGGAATATAAATTTTGTCCAGGACTAAACTTCAACTGCGTCTGTGAAACTGGCCCAATATGGTAGAAACAGCGGTGCAAGGCAAAAAGAACAGAAGCCCCATGCCGCCTGTTTATTGTGCAATGCACACAGAAGCGGTGCAGAAGCACCAGGTTAAAGTCACGGCCACTGCTCTGCAGCGCCTGAAACCGGACGTGGCAGCGTTTAATCCCTTGAGAGCATCGTCCCCAAAATAGCCCAGGGGATTACAACCGCCGTTGCCATGGGTTACCTGCGCGCCCTGGGAAACCGTGGCAGACACGTGAGGGTGCCCTTACCACCGCGGGTCACACAGGAAATACCGCCATAAAACTGGGTCAGGCCCTTTCCGCCTTTTCACCTACCCCCTGTTATGCTGGGTTCACATGGACCACGGTAGAAGGTAGATGGTAGGTGGTAGATGGTAGTGGGTGGTAGATGGTAGAT
This sequence comes from Conger conger, assembly GCF_963514075.1. NCBI lineage: Eukaryota > Metazoa > Chordata > Actinopteri > Anguilliformes > Congridae > Conger > Conger conger. Next base: position 1,372,729 of record NW_026890511.1, read on the forward strand.
AGTAGATGGTAGGTGGTGGTAGGTGGTAGGTGGTAGGTGGTAGATAGTAGATGGTAGGTGGTAGGCAGTAGGCGGTAGGTGGTGGGCGGTGGTACAGCACTTTTGGGATGGTGCGGGAAAAACGGGCAGGAAGTGGACGTTGGTATGGTGATATTGCTCGGTCATTGTCCTATAATACAGCTAGTTGCCAACAAGGATAGGAAAATGGGGATTGCGTTTAGTATTAATATTTATCCATGTTGTGGAAAAAATGAAAAATAAATAATAATTTCTCATTTCCCATGTCAATGTTGTGTTGTTGTGTTGTGTCACATCCTGTTTGGAACAGTAAAAACCGCCAAGTGCTGCCTGCCATACCCATCGACACAGTTCTCTGCCGTCCGACTCATATTTTACCCTTGCATTCTCGTCCACTAAAATGACATTCGGTGTGCGTCTGCCATGTGAACGCAGCATTAGCGACGGTACATTGGCCATTTATTCACGCTAATGCAACAGAGCCATCAAAATGGCCGTCAGAAACACTGCACTGTTTCTCCTGCATGACATTTAAGGGTTGCTTCTCCCCAGGTCTCAGCTCAAAAACCAGCTCACAGGTACACAACCCTTTTCCTTACAGTCGCTGAAGCAATTATGATAAAGCAGAAAAACACATCAACAATGACCAACATACACTCAGGCATCACTTTATGAGGTGGGCCTGTACCAGCTTGCTAAAGCAAATATTTAGTCAGTGAATCATGTCAAAGCAACTAAATTCATAAAAGCATGCAGACATGGTCAAAAGGTTCGGTTGTTTTTAGGCAGAAAAAAATCTCTAATAAATACCTAATAAAGTGCTCACTGAGTGTAGATATCAATAAAACAGATCATGGAAATGGATTTAGATATTTTTAGCAACTGGAGCTAGCTGCAACTTTAGCAGCTAGAAAAGTGATCTGTCAGAAAACTGCTGTGATGGTCAAGCTAATAGACATATGGTGTGTTAGCATTGATGCTACAAGTGACATTACCCTGAAGTGAAATGACACCAATGTTGACATGGCAAACACCCCATTTGCCTATTTGAGGTTATTGACATAAGCACCTATGAATGCTTATGTAGCACTTACGAATGTGCTACGTAGTGCTTATGAAGGAATTGTATAGCTCTTTTGTAGGACCCTTCAAAGAAAGTGTAACCGACTCGCCATGGAAACTGTACACTCCTCCAGCTCACGGAGAGGGAGCCCGAGGCACTACTGGTGACCGGGCTACAGCCCCGCCCGCGCCGCCATCAGCTCGCAGCGCGTCTAGGGTTCCGCTCGCCTCGCTGGGAACGAACGTGACCCGCGCGTAGGGTTACGGTGCCGGGTGTCATGCCACCGCGGGTCCGAAAGACAACACGGAGGTACCCACCACGACAGATAATCGCCCTATGACAGGAAAAGCTCCACTGGAGCCTGCCATCGGGGGTAAACACATCAACTCCACTGAGACTGGCAGCCTGGCGGAGATAGCAGCCGTCATTTTGGCTCTGAGGTGATCATGGAGTGCCGGTTTTCACCCACAACGCTCAATCAACTGCATCCAAGCAGATAGCAATTCTCAGGGTGGGGATGGGTTGAATTCTATTGCCAATTAATTCTGTAATTCCTTCCCTAAACTAGCTTTCATTTGTCTTGGTAAGCTCTTATTAACAAGGCGTTTCTGCCCACAGAACTGCTGCTCACTGGATGTTTTTTGTTTTTTCCACGCCATTCTCTGCAAACACTAGATACTGTTGCGCGTGAAAATCCCAGGATATCAGAAGTTTCTGAGATACTGAAAACACCCTGTCTGGCACCAACAATCATTCCGCGGTTAAAGTCACATTCCTTCCCCAATCTGACATTTGGTCTGAAAAACAGCTGAACCTCTTGACCATGTCTGCATGCCTTTATGCATTTAGCTGGTGTACAAGTGTACCTAATAAAGTGCTCAGTGAGTGCATATAGTAACAGGTATAGAGAACTGAAATTCAGGAAAAGGACTGGTCAGTCAATGCTGAGGGGAGTTTTATTGTCCTGGCAGCTCTATTTCCTGTTTTGGGCAGAAGCGGTGCTGTTTAATCTTGAGAGAGGTCTGGAACTAAGCACCGGCCAATAGGAACGCCCCCATGATGCAATTAACCCCCAGCCGACCTCCAGGAGCTGAAGCACACCCACGCACTCGCTGGCTGCTTTCGGGTCCCCGCAGAGGGAGGGAGGGGCAGCCCCCATCTGCTCTGCAGGAATAACACAGGGCCAGCACATACTGAGAGAGCCCCTGCTTGCAGGGACTACATTTCCCATCAAACCTGCCCAACCCTATTACTCTGTTCCTGGAGAGCTACTGTACTGTCCTGTAGGTTTTCACTCCAAACCTAACAAAGCACACCTCATTCAACAGCTAGAGCAGGGCTGCCCAACCCTGTTACTCTGTTCCTGGAGAGCTACTGTACCATCCTGTAGGTTTTCACTCCAAACCTAACAAAGCACACCTCATTCAACAGCTAGAGATGCCATTGAGCTGCTAATTATTAGAATCATGTGCCAAATTAGGGTTGAAATGTAAACCTACAGGACAGTAGATCTTCAAGAACAGGGTAAGGTAGCCCCGCTTTAGCACATATTTTCTGTAGCTCTTGCTGCAGTAGATCGACATTAACTCAGATTGAAAATAACAACCGGTTCTTCTGGTTCAATTTAATGAAAAACAAAAACTATTAAAGTATAACATGATGGGTTTTTCAGTGGCCTAAAGCTTTTCAGGTGTGCCTTGTACACTACACAGTCTCTTAAAATGATAGATAAGTACTTTTCCTTTGGGATTTTGCTGTGTAATATGCTGTTATTCCTGGACAGTAATGCCAGGCAGCACAGGGAGACAAAGCAGTCAGAGGGTAGCAAGTTTGAATCCTGGCCATACTTCTCTGGCCTACTTCTAAATAGTCTACAAAGACTAGCACACCAAACATACTGTTGTGTTTTGGAAAAGCATCTATAAACTCTGCATCAAGGAAACCACGAAGATCAAGCAATTTCTTATGCACCAATACCCTTTTGAGAGATGACCATCATAGTGTAAACATACACAGGGCATCTGGCAGTGGCCAATGGTGTAATCGGACTAAGATCAGGATGTAGCAGAGTTTGAAGGAGATACATAGGTATGGTATGCTGCCAATTACCAAGACACAGAAGACTTCTTTCATTTTCCATGTGGTACAGGAAGCCGTCCTCCAAATGCTAGAAGGTTACTTCACACAAACAGCTCTTTCCATTTAGAATTCACTTCAGAGCAAACACTGAAAACAGGCCGGTAATTTAGGGAGCCCTTTTCTCGAAACCACCTGTTAGCAGGTCAGCCTGCAATTCATATTTAGAATTTGATAAACAAAACTGACACTGCCAGTAAGTTGCTAGTAAGCTCAGTCAAAGCATATCTCAGAGTCAATGCCATTAATTAGTGAAATTAATTTGTTGGAAGCTGCCTGTAGCATGGTGGCTAAACTACATGACTTGGGACCCAGAAGGTTGAAGGTTCAAGCCCTGGTGTCGCCACGAACAATTTTTGGACCCTTGCTTGCACAGGGGCAGCCCACTGCTCCAAAGTAACTAGGATGGGTAAAATGCAGAGAGCCAAAACTAACCTTTTTTACCCTTTATTTCAATGTAGTTAATGATGGCACATCCTATCTTTTGCCACTAGAAGCCAAAGCATACTAATTTTGGCACAAAATGTCCCCAAATCCTCAAAATTGTCAAACATGTCATAAGCATCAACTGAAAATGGGGTGAGGGGAAGAGGGGGGAACCAAACATATACCAACCTTGCTAAGAAGTACTGCTGACATACTTTTAACATGGCCGCAGAGAGCACTGCATGAGGCTCAGCCAACAAATGTTAAAATGGGTAAAATAATTTTGTCCTTCTCCGGCTCTTGCACCTTCTGCTGTTCTACTAAAATATTCACAGAGCAGCACAACTCTTGAAAAAAAAAACCCTGAAAACATGTTCAGATCACTTCCCAGAAAACCTTGTTTGATGACGAGCAATGAAACGACAGCCAAGTAAAGAAAACTGGCATCAAACTACTCAAACACAAACCTCCTACTCAAACACAAACCTACTCAAACACAAACCTCCTACTCGAACACAAACCTCCTACTCAAACACAAACCTACTCAAGCACAAACCTCCTACTCGACACTGAACTCCCTACTCGAACACAAACCTCCTACTTGACACTGAACTCCGTACTCGAACACAAACCTCCTACTCAAACACAAACCTACTCAAACACAAGCCCCCTACTCAAACACAAACCCCCTACTCAAACACAAACCTCCTACTCAAACACAAACCCCCTACTCAAACACAAACCCCCTACTCAAACACAAGCCTCCTACTCAAACACAAACCTACTCAAACACAAACCTCCTACTCGAACACAAACCTCCTACTCGAACACAAACCTACTCAAGCACAAACCGCCTACTCGACACTGAACTCCCTACTCGAACACAAACCTCCTACTCGACACTGAACTCCGTACTCGAACACGAACCTCCTACTCAAACACAAACCCCCTACTCAAATACAAACCCCCTACTCAAACACAAGCCTCCTACTCAAACACAAACCTACTCAAACACAAACCTCCTACTCGAACACAAACCTCCAACTCAAACACAAACCTCCTACTCATACACAAACCTCCTACTCAAACACAAACCTCCAACTCAAACACAAACCTCCTACTCGAACACAAACCTCCTACTCATACACAAACCTCCTACTCATACACAAACCTCCTACTCAAACACAAACCTCCAACTCAATCGCAAACCTACTCAAGCACAAACCTCCTACTCAAACACAAACCTCCTACTCAAACACAAACCTCCTACTCAAACACAAACCTCCTACTCATACACAAACCTCCTACTCAAACACAAACCTCCTACTCAAACACAAACCTCCTACAAGACACTGAACTCCCTACTCGACACTGAACTCCCTACTCGACAGTGAACTCCCTACTCGAACACAAACCTCCTACTCAACACTGAACTCCGTACTCGAACACAAACCTCCTACAAGACACTGAACTCCCTACTCAACACTGAACTCCCTACTCGACAATGAACTCCCTACTCGAACACAAACCTTCTACTTAACAATGAACTCCCTACTTGAACACAAACCTCCTACTCGACACTGAACTCCGTACTCGAACACAAACCTCCTACTCGACACTGAACTCCGTACTCGAACACAAACCTCCTACTCGACACTGAACTCCCTACAGAACATAAACCTCCTACAAGACACTGAACTCCCTACAGAACACAAACCTCCTACAAGACACTGAACTCCCTACAGAACACAAACCTCCTACTCGACACTGAACTCCCTACTCAAACACAAACCTCCTACAAGACACTGAACTCCCTACTCGAACACAAACCTCCTACAAGACACTGAACTCGAACACAAACCTCCTACTCGACACTGAACTCCCTACTCGAACACAAACCTCCTACAAGACACTGAACTCGAACACAAACCTCCTACAGGACACTGAACTCGAACACAAACCTCCTACAAGACACTGAACTCGAACACAAACCAGCAGAATCATGATTACTCTGCCCTACAGCTCATAGAGATGGATCGTTTGACATCATCACTCAGGAACACTATTTTCCACGTTTACTCAACTTCTACCATCAACTAACTAACCATCAAACCACCTTTGATGGTAAAACGCAGGCTGTTCAAATCCTTCCACGACCATTTAGATCAGGGCCATATATGCTTATATAGGATTTCAGACCGACTTTCTGCAATTATTAAATTAGCCCGATCATTTACATTATCTGTAATTTATAGCCACAATAACATAATATAAATATTCTTCTTCTTGTAGCATGTTATTGTGGTCTAATATACGAGTGGTGCGTATGGCTAATTAATTAGCTGATTGAGCCAGGGTAACTGGTTGCAGCAAAATGGTTGCCCATCTCTGGTTTAGACAGACGGCAGCAGGGAAACAGGAGCTGGTGGGGAGCTTACCTCTGTGAGGTGGGGCATGGGGTTAAATCCACACAGGTTGCAGACAGCCTTCTGGCACTGGGTGCAGACGTCGTAGTTTGGAGGCTCTCCGGACCCGACGTTCAGCTCCACCTTACAGAGTGGGCAGGTCTGTGGGGGGAGCGGAGGGTGGTCCATTTTGGATGCTTTCGGGGCAGGGGGCTGGGCGGCCTGTTTGGGGGCTGGTTGGGCCTTGGTCTGTGGTGGCGTGGCGGGCGCTGGTTTTTGGGGCGAGGCGGCAGGGGGCGGGGCAGCCTGTGTGGGGGCTGGTTGGGCCTTGGTCTGTGGTGGCGTGGCGGGCGCTGGTTTTTGGGGCGAGGCGGCAGGGGGCGGGGCAGCCTGTGTGGGGGCTGGTTGGGCCTTGGTCTGTGGCGGCGTGGCGGCCGCTGGTTTTTGGGGCGAGGCCGGGGCGGAGCCGATGAGGCTGGAGGCGGAGCTAAAGATGGACGAGCCGAAACCGAACATCTTCCCCGAGGCAGGCTCGGGGGGTGGGGCCGCGGGGGAAGGCGGGGGCGGTTTGGGTTTGGAGCCGAAGCTGAGGCCGAAGAAGCCCGCCTCCTGCTTGGGGGGCGGGGCCTGCAGAGGGTGCGCAGGTTTGGCAGGGGAGGGGCTGCCTTTAAGCGTCTGCTGCAGAGGCCTGGCTGGGTCCTGTGCGGCGGGGCCTGGTTTGGGATCGGCTTTCGCCGGCCCTCCTGAGGGCTGGCCTTGCTGCTGTTGTTGTTGCTGGGCGGGCTTTTGCCCTGGCTTAGCGGGGTCTTGTTGTGTCATGGGCGGCTTTTGTATCTCCTGTGGGCCTGCTGGCTTTTGCTGCCCTGTGGCCAAACCAGGGCCTTTCTGAACAGGCGGTGGGGTGGACGTACCGGGGCCTTTCTGAGCAGGCGGTGGGGTGGACGGACCGGGGCCTTTCTGAACAGGCGGTGGGGTGGACGGACCGGGGCCTTTCTGAACAGGCGGTGGAGTGGACGGACCGGGGCCTTTCTGAACAGGCGGTGGGATGGACGGACCGGGGCCTTTCTGAACAGGCGGTGGGGTGGATGGACCGGGGCCTTTCTGAACAGGCGGTGGGGTAGACGGACCGGGGCCTTTCTGAACAGGCGGTGGGGTGGATGGACCGGGGCCTTTCTGAACAGGCGGTGGGGTAGACGGACCGGGGCCTTTCTGAACAGGCGGTGGGGTGGATGGACCGGGGCCTTTCTGAGCAGGCAGTGGGGTAGACGGACCGGGGCCTTTCTGCACAGGCGGGGTAGCTGGAGGGGTAGCTGGCTCCCTGCTATCTGGGCCAGGCTGCGTTTGGGAGGGCTTTTTGGCGTCTGGAAGGTTGCTGGGCTCGGCCTTAGGAGCCTGCTTGGGGGACTTCACCATCGGGGGTCCGGGGGGGTCCATGCCTCCCAACGCCCGCTGCATCTGACAGTTCAGACACAACCACTCCTTCCCCTGCAGGAGGGACACACACAGAGTCAAAGGCCACCTCACACAGCTCTGCGACAAACTACAACAGGGGACTGAGCATCCAAGGGAATCCCCCCAAATGTGGAACTGTTCTGGGTTTTACTCAGAGCAGTTATCCAGGTAACACTATATTCCTGCTTCATGATACAGGGCCCTGGTTGAGCACCCAAAACTACTAATACAACCGACGATTGGTGCAAAATAAATGCCATGACCAATAAGTTTTTGCTAGTGCTAAAGCTCTTAATAAATCTGGCCCACAGTCCAGGAGTGGAGCACGATTTCTATCTTATTGTATGTTGTACAAATGATCTACCTTTGGCATTTCAAGAGACAAATGAAATGGTCATTGGAATGCAAAGTACAGGCAGTTTTTTTTCCAAGCAAAGGCGATCCGCTGTGTTAAAAGATATCTCACACTCCATCAGTTACTCTGCAATGGAATGCGCAACTAAACAAGCATAGCCGGTAGGGATAATGGCATCATTGTTTTTCTTTCGAAGTGTATTAAAAGCATTTTAACAGAATGTGATTTTCAGTCATAGATCCCGATAATTGCATTATTTTTTCCAGCTATTGAAAGGCTTAACTGCTCTTATTATGAATTTACGATCTCATTATTTTCGCGCGGAGTGGATAGCAGTTGAGAATGATCTGCGTAAATCTTTTTTTCTTTCTTTTTTTCTAATAAACAGCAAGCTTTATAAAAGCATGTGAACCCGTTCTCCGGTGAAAAAATACCGATTTTTTTATCAGACGGTGACAAACGATGCTTGATTTAAGACAAATCATTTCCAAAAGAACATTTGGCACCCAACTGGATTCATTTAAGCTGTTCCTCCTTGGCTTTGACGTTTGTCAGTTTGTTTGTTCTTTCTTTCTGCGTAGATGATATGGCTCTCCAGAAAGTCATTCATTCTTCTTCACTGGTCATTCAAGCCTAGCTGCACCTGAACAAGCCGTCTTTTGCTACACAACGTCATCAAGGCGGAACCTTAAAAACCGACATCGGAATACAATGTTATCAGTGTGTCCTGGCTGGTAATGTTTACTCTCACATTACAATTATGAATGACCTTATCATCGGTATCGTCGTAGTTTCCTAAGGTATATTTTGTTCCGGTAACTGTACCACAAACATTAAAACGCGGTGCTTTTACAACGCGGTATATTTTCAGTCGCCGTGTTCAGTAAATAGCTGATTTAGCCTTAAGTCCACATGGTGCCTGGTTATCTTTACCATATCCACAAAAACCATATGGCGCTTCAGTGACACGTCCTGATTTACGAGCTCAAACAGAGCAATATCTGGCAAAGTAAACAGATCTTTCATGACCCCGATACATTCGCATTAGATATTAAAACGAAAGGAACGGGATATTTATGTCATCTGCTCACTTGTAAAATCAGTCAAAATAATGGATGGCAAAATATGAAACTGTTAATGGTGAAATATACGGACATGTTTTGTGTGCCATGAAAACATATTTGTCTGTGGATGGGTTTCCAATTCAATTCAGCGCAATCCCACTTGAGATTGTAAAAATGAAAACTGTGACCGATGTAAGGCAGATTTCCCACCATCAGCAGGCTGGTAAGTGGCAAATGTGTGATATTAGATCTGATCCCAGAAGACAGCTCTCTACCTGCTGACTGAGGATCTCTATCTGCCACTGCCTGTGTTGCTCTAACACACTGAGCAATATGCTCAATGAGAAATGGGCTAGCTGCTCACTCAGTGCTAATACTTCTCAATGAGAATGGGCTAGCTGCTCACTCAATGCTAACACTGCTCAATGAGAAATGGGCTAGCTGCTCACTCAATGCTAACACTGCTCAATGAGATATGGGCTAGAAAGCTCACTCAATGCTTTTACTGCTCAATGAGAAGTGGGCTAGATGCTCACCCAAAGCTTATATAGCTGAATGAGAAATGGGCTAGCTGGTCACCCAATGCTAAAACTGCTTAGTGAGAAATAGGCTAGCTGTTGACTCAATGCTAGTACTGCTCAATGATAAATGGGCTAGCTGCTCACTCAATGCTAAGACTGCTCATAGAGAAATGGGCTAGCTGCTCACTCAATGCTAACACTGCTCAATGAGAAATGGGCTAGCTGCTCACTCAATGCTAATACTGCTCAATGAGAAATGGGCTAGCTGCTCACTCAGTGCTAACACTGCTCAATGAGATATGGGCTAGCTGCTCACTCAGTGCTAACACTGCTCAATGAGATATGGGCTAGCTGCTCACTCAATGCTAACACTGCTCAATGAGAATTGGGCTAGCTGCTCACTCAATGCTAATACTGCTTAATGAGAAATAGGCTAGAAATCTCACTCAGTGCTTTTAGTGCTCAATGAGAAGTGGGCTAGATGCTCACCCAGTGCTCATATTGTTCAATGAGAAATGGGCTAGCTGCTTACCCCACGCTAACAATTCTACTGCTGCCTGTTTCTGCTTTTGCCTTGGAAATGCAATGAAACTGGATGGAGCTGCAGAGGACCATCCCATTATCCAAGTGTGGGGAAAGGTAATACTATCTTGCAGGAATAGTATCTCTACCATGCTGTATATAACCAAGCAAAAAAACAAAACAAGGGGTTATATACAACAGATGTCTGTGGGAGAGTTCTGAAATACATCCATGGTTGTACGCACTCTGTCACCATGGGAATGAGTTGATTGATAATGAGGCTTGCGATGGGTAGATGGGTAGATGGGAAGATGGGTAGATGGGAAGATGGGTAGATGGGTAGATGGGTAGATGGGTAGATGGGAAGATTGGTAGATGGGTAGATGGGTAGATGGGAAGATTGGTAGATGGGTAGATGGGAAGATGGGTAGATGGGTAGATGGGAAGATGGGAAGATGGGTAGATGGGAAGATGGGTAGATGGGAAGATGGGTAGATGGGTAGATGGGAAGATGGGTAGATGGGAAGATGGGTAGATGGGTAGATGGGTAGATGGGAAGATGGGAAGATGGAGGGGCTCTCACCACTGAGTCTGGAGGACTGAATCCGCAGAGGCTGCACACCACGCTCTGGCACTGGGTGCAGGTGCTGTAGTTGGGAGGCTCCTGGCTGTTCTGGTTCAGCTCGGTGCTCTTACAGAGAGGGCAGAGGGATTTGGGCCCCTGTGGCCCTGGGGCTTTCCTAGGACCCGCTGGTTGGGCCCCGGGTCCGGACGGGCCGCGCTGCTGTGGTCCAGGCTTGCTGGACCCCTTTGTCTGGGCCCCCCCATGGGGAGGGACCTGCTGTTGGGGCCCTCCTTGTTTTGGAGGACCCTGAGGGCCCTGTTGTTGCGGGCCAGGCTTGCAGGGCCCCTGAGGCTGGGCTCCTTGCTTTGGAGGCCCCTGAGGGACCTGCTGTTGGGGCCCTCCTTGCTTTGGAGGCCCCTGAGGGACCTGCTGTTGGGGCCCTCCTTGTTTTGGAGGCCCCTGAGGGACCTGCTGTTGGGGCCCTCCTTGTTTTGGAGGCCCCTGAGGGCCCTGTTGTTGGGGCCCTCCTTGTTTTGGAGGCCCCTGAGGGACCTGCTGTTGGGGCCCTCCTTGCTTTGGAGGCCCCTGAGGGACCTGCTGTTGGGGCCCTCCTTGCTTTGGAGGCCCCTGAGGGCCCTGCTGTCGGGGGCCAGGTTTTCCGGGCCCTTTCTGGGGGAGGGCCTTCTGCTGCAGGGCTCCTTGTCCCTGTTTCGGAGCCCCCCCCTGCTGCTTCTGCAGAGCCTTCTGGCCCTGCTTCTGCTTCATCTCCTCTTCCTCTTCCTCCTCCTCTTCTTCATCCTCCTCATCCTCCTCCTCCTGGTCACCGAAGAGGCTGAACTTGTTGACGGCCGAGGAGACGGCACTGAGCGGATTGGCTCCACTGAGGAAGTTGGAGGAGAACATGGCGGATCTGGGCGGGTCTTTGGGCTCAGGCCGTGACAGGCCCGCGGACGAGGGGCTCCTCCCGGGTGGGATCTGCCTGCCGACTGGACCCGCCTTCAAGGCATCAGCCGTCCGGCTCTTGCTTATCCCAGCAGCCCCTGGGGCGGGTGGTGTTCCTGTCTGCGGCAGCCGATGGTTGGCATCTACCTCAGGTTTCCTGAGCCAAACACAGACAAGGAGAAAAGCCCATATGAGACAGGGGTAATAATAACAAGCCAAAGTGACTTACAGTTGATGAGGCTAAGCAGGGGACAACCCCCCCCAGAGCAATGTGGGTCTAAGAGCCTTCCCCAGCAGTTGTGTGGATCTAAATATGGCTACACTGGGGCTTCAACCATCAACCTTCTAGGTCCCAGTCATGCACCTTAGCCACAAGGCTACATTGTAAGTAACATTCTTGAGAGGCAGCCTGTATCCTAGTGGCTAAGTTCCTTGCCTAGGACCCATAAGGTGAGTGGTTCAAACCCCAGTGTAATAAGATTGGTGCAACTGTGGGCCCTTGAGCAAGGCCCTTAGCCCCACATTGCTCCAGGGGGAGATTGGCCTCTGCTTAGTCTAATCAACTGTAAGTCGCTTTGGATAAAAGCATCAGCTAAATCACTGTAATGTAATGATCAGAAAACGCCTCACAAAACACGACAAGCTGCAAATCCCCTAAACTGTGCACCACGATGCTGTGGATCTGGGTTTGTTTCCATTCAGTTAAGTGTGAGAACTACAGCTCACCATTGGCAATAAGTCAATGACGCATACATTATTTCAACCTAAACATATATTAGGGAATGCGAGTTAACAAGAGGGAACAGTGGTTTTTCCACTTACATTACTCCTGTTATACATTTTACCTGTCCGTGCAATCATGCGGATCTCACCGTTTTAAATGTAGTCTATTTCTACATTTTTAAACCTAGCCTACTCAACTACTTTAATATAATAAATTCCAGGGTGTCCTTGACGCGAATGTCCCATTAAACAACAGCGTTCCGTTCGTATACCATTACCACGTCTTTTTGGCGCGACAATAATGCAACACTCGTTTTATCAGTAGTCGCTATCCCGCGTCTGGCCCCAGTTTCAGGACCCTGGACAGGGCCACGATCTGAAAATCGAGGAAGATGAATGCTACGCGCTTTTTCAAAGCTAGTCAGGATGTGTGATGCGTTCATCTCTGAGAGTAATACAATATCCTCAATACGAAGCGGGGGAATTAAACGAGTGCAGTCTTGTATCCATTTGTAGTTCTAAATTTAGATGTTAATATTGATACCACTCGCTCCCTCGGGCTTGAGCACCAATAACACATTTTATATTTATGACAGACACTGACGAGGGAGAAATTCACTTTTACGTTGATGGTACGTTAGAATATTATGAACGTAGCTCTAACATGTTAGTATTCCCACAGTCAGCAACACACAATGAGCGTGCATTTAAACCGAACGTCATAATAACGGTTAGCTTGATGACTATTATAAAAGGCAGAGATTATTATAAGAGGCACGAAACGGGGGAAGCGGAAGGTGTTTAAGTCCATCCTGCAATGCAATGTCCACACTGTGATATTTCCTTCACCAGCCTCGCCATAATGAGACAGTGTTGATTAAGTTCTGAGACAACAGCAAATGAAATGATCTCCCGGTTATCAAACAAGCTGTACCAGCTCAGCGCCCACATATGATCAAAATGCAGTGCATTTCAGATTTCCAGATAGCATGGGACTGTACTTAAAACGAAACGCGCGGTTTTCAATACCAATCCATACTGTAGTAAGAAATTATGTATTAAGTACTATCCAACAGCAAGAGTGCAGCGACGTCGTCTCCATCTCTGTACCCTCTGTACAACTCGCCGCTACTACATTATAATTACCGAAAAACGGCCGGTAAATAGGACTGGGTGTGAACACGTAATTCTATGTGCGGTTTTCTTCTGGTGGGATAATTCCGGGCTGCCATGCACGAACCAAAACATTTAATCTATTTACAGCTCCCTTGAACGAACAGTGGATGAAGCGGAAAATCTGACCGCACAAAAAATAACGAAACACCGTGCCTCTGCGACGGAACATCCTTCGCCTGCGCCCTTGACATCACAGCGGCGATCTGCCTCCTCTCCGCCTCGCTCAGCTGGCTGAGATCCGCCTCCATTCCTGCGGGGACCTGGATGAAGCCCTCTTGGCCGTCGGATGCGTCCCCAACTGGCAGTCCAGGGAGCCCCCCTTCCCCGCCCTCCGCACTCGCCTCGTTCCCCATGACCGACCCCCGTCGGAGCGATGGCTGAAGGATTCAGAAGGTAAGCGCTTCGAACGGCGGAAGTCCCTCTGCGAATCTACGTCTCTGCTTGCTTCGCATCGCGAATTAACCCTCCATCTTTAGCCAGCTTTTTTTCGGTATATGCCGTGCGTATCTGGCATCGCAGCTACCGCCGTGGATGGAGGTTAAAGAGCTCCCGACTCCAAAGCTCTCGTAGCCCTCTCCTCCCAACGCGCATGCTCCTCCGCTAACAGGTGATCAGCACACATCACCGCGCGAAAACGGAATTTAAAGGGACAACGCGTGTATTAAGGTCGAGACATTCACGCGTCACCAGCAGCTAAATCACATTTTCTTATTCACTCGGTATTTTACTTACAAACAATGCAAGACATTACGCTTATACTCACAAAATGATTGTGAGAAAAAAAAAGATTCCTTTAAATTAATCTTTTACTTGACTGCAGTTCCTAAACATATTTCATGACGATATCACCCAATAAAATGATTTTTTTATTTACTTTATTCATTTGGAAGGGTTGAATATCCCTTTGTTAAGACATCCCCGTGTATGGAGGCAAAAACAGAATAATGCAACTGGAACTGTTGCGAAGAGCTTGTGCTTCATGGTTGATTTAAGATTCCGGTATTTAATTCTGTTAGTACAGAGGAAACAAAATGAACACAAGCATTTCTGGCTAGGAGCGGCTGTGTGTGGCGATGCTAATGGCAGCGGCGGCACACACAGCACTGTATTCCCCTGGATTTAACGGCACGAGATGCCGGGTAAATGGACTGGCATGTACAGGATATGTTTTATCACGACGGTCATTGTTACGGTTTTCAACAGTAAAAAGTGTCTATGAGTCCAATGCCATGGCTAAATCATTTAGACAGAGGGTAGCCTAACTCAACAGTATCCAGGTGTGAGTTCACTAATATGTGATTAAATGTTCTTAACTACACATTCTAATGCTGATGTCACAACCACTACTGGTAACTGAACGCAAAGGCATTCTAGAACACAGATTTAGAATAAAAAAAATTAAAATAAAAAAACATTCCAGAAAACCTGCTCTTCAAAGGGTTCATAGCAGCTTTCTAGAAAAAACTAGCCATTCCCAAAAATCTTACCTCAGCTCCATTTAACATTAAGCATAGGTATATTCACATTGTACATTATATAAATACATATATGATATAAATTGAAAAGTAAGAACTGACATACATCTAAATGATTTATACAGTACTAAAAATACTTTCACATTACCCAGTCACTCAATTCATTAAAAGAGTATGAATCACTCAGAAAGCTGTTCTGTGAGGAGCTCATTTCACCCTTCAGTTCAGAGTGGCTAATCTCCATTAGCACCCGCTGGGCCCGCAACCAGATCCTCCAGCTGCCCACTCCCAGGACTATACCCCCTCTCTCTCCCTCTATCCCCCTCTATCCCCCTCTCTCTCCCTTTCTCTCCCTCTATCCCCCTCTCTCCCTTTCTCTCCCTCTAACCCCCTATACCCCTCTCTCTCTCCCTTTCTCTCCCCCTATCCCTCTCTCTCTCCCTTTCTCTCCTCTCTCCTATACCCCTCTCTCTCTCCCTTTCTCTCCCTCTATCCCCCTATCTCTTCCTTTCTCTCCTCTCTCCTATACTCCTCTCTCTCTCCCTTTCTCTCCCTCTATCCCCCTCTCTCTCCCTTTCTCTCCTCTCTCCTATACCCCTCTCTCTCTCCCTTTCTCTCCCTCTATCCCCCTCTCTCTTCCTTTCTCTCCTCTCTCCTATACCCCTCTCTCTCTCCCTTTCTCTCCCTCTATCCCCCTCTCTCTTCCTTTCTCTCCTCTCTCCTATACCCCTCTCTCTCTCCCTTTCTCTCCCTCTCTCCCCTTCTCTCCTCTCTCCTATACCCCTCTCTCTCTCTCTTTCTCTCCCTCTATCCGCCTCTCTATCCCTCTCTCCCCATACCCCTCTCTCTCCCCCCATACCCCTATACCCCTCTCCACCTATACCCCTCTCTCTTTCCCTTTCTCTCCCTCTATCCCCCTCTCTCCCTTTCTCTCCTCCTATACCCCTCCCTCTCCCTCTCTCTATCCCTCTCTCTCATCCTCTCTCTCTTCCTCTCTCTCCCTCTATCCCTCTCTCTATCCCTCTTTCTCCCTCTCTCTATCCCTCTCTCTCCCTCTATTCCTCTCTCTCCCTCTCTCTATCCCTCTCTCCCTCTATCCCCCTCTCTTCCCCCCTCTCTCTCTGTCCCTCTCTCTCATCCTCTCTCTCCCTCTATCCCCTCTCTTCCCCCCTCCCTCTCTCTATCCCTCTCTCTCTCTGTCCCTCTCTCCCTCCTTATCCCTCTCACTCAAATTCAAATTCAAAGTACTTCATTGGCATTAGTATTGCCAAAGCATGGCAGGGAACATGTGAAACATATAATAGTAATAATAATAATAATAATAATAATAATAATAATAATAATAAACATGATATGTAGTACTCTCTCTCATGACGTGACACTACAGATGGCCCACAGTGAGTGCTGCTCACTCAGATGAACAGGCCTCCAGTCAGATCACAGATCAGGCTTTCCTTCGAGGGGGGGCCTTAAGCCTGTCATTAGAAGCCTTTCCCAGAGACAGGGGGGCAGACGACACTCATAGCCAGCGGAGGCACTGTCAGATAAAGAGGACAGGGGTGCGTTCACCCTGCCTGTCTAGTCAGGCAGATTATCTGACTTTTTGTTAAAGGAATTCAGATTCCTCTTAGCTGCTCAGTGATTGAATGTGCCTGCTGATGAATCGAGTGCAAATTCAACTTCATGAAACGCTGCGTGAGGTCTTCGAGGTTATGACCCCATGGCAGCTGTTTCCGATGGTAGAGCTGTGTTCCTCAAATAGAACCACTGCTTTTCCACCCTCCCTTTACCTGGGAGTCAGGTGTGACCACCCTCCCTTTACCTGGGAGTCAGGTGTGACCACCCTCCCTTTACCTGGGAGTCAGGTGTGTTCACCCTCCCTTTACCTGGGAGTCAGGTGTGACCACCCTCCCTTTACCTGGGAGTCAGGTGTGACCACCCTCCCTTTACCTGGGAGTCAGGTGTGACCACCCTCCCTTTACCTGGGAGTCAGGTGTGACCACCCTCCCTTTACCTGGGAGTCAGGTGTGTTCGCCCTCCCTTTACCTGGGAGTCAGGTGTGTTCACCCTCCCTTTACCTGGGAGTCAGGTGTGACCACCCTCCCTTTACCTGGGAGTCAGGTGTGACCACCCTCCCTTTACCTGGGAGTCAGGTGTGTTCACCCTCCCTTTACCTGGGAGTCAGGTGTGACCACCCTCCCTTTACCTGGGAGTCAGGTGTGACCACCCTCCCTTTACCTGGGAGTCAGGTGTGTTCACCCTCCCTTTACCTGGGAGTCAGGTGTGTTCACCCTCCCTTTACCTGGGAGTCAGGTGTGTTCACCCTCCCTTTACCTGGGAGTCAGGTGTAAAGACAGTCGGGCCAAGCAGCAGCAATAATTGTTCAGGTAATTAAATGGTAAATGTCTGCATTGATATAGCACCTTTATTCAAAGTGCTGAATGCTTCTCTTTCACCCGTTCACACACACACTCACACACCAACAGCGATTGGCTGCCATGCAAGGCACCAACCAGCTCGTCAGGAGCAATTGGGGGTTAGGTGTCTTGCTCAGGGACACTTCGACACACCCAGGGCGGGATTGAACCGCAACCTTTTGACTGCCAGGCGACTGCTCTTACCGCCTAAGCCAATGAGACAACTGCTCTTACCGCCTGAGCCAATGAGACGACTGCTCTTACTGGAGAGATGAGATGTGGAGCTCTCCCCGGAGAGACGAGGACATCTGATAATGCTTAATAATCAAGTGTTCGCTGAGTGTATGTATGTATGTAGGTAGGTAGGTAGTTGTGTTTGGACTGTATACTGTATTTGAATGGCTAATGTTTTGTTTGTTTTCAACAATGTACATGTATATATCTATGTCTGGCTGTTTTTAACAAGCTGCACTAAGACAAGTTCCTCTCAACTGTGCGTGTGTGTTTTGACCGAGAAAAACAAGCCCAATTTTGCACCAGTGCAGCCACCTCACCATGCCTTTGGTGAAACAGTGCCCCCTGTGGACGTAGACTGCGCCTCACCCTGGTAATCCCTTTTCATCTGAGCCGGGATGGACTACCCCCCCCATCGGCACAAGTTCACAAGTTCTCCAGAGACGGAGCAGGATCAGTCCTGTCCAGTCACACCCGCGGCGTTCGCCAGGGTGTTAGCGGGAGCTAACGGGAGCTAACGAGAGCTAACAGAAGCTAACAGGAGCTAACGGGAGCTAGCGGGAGCTAATGAGAGCTAACAGGAGCTAACGGGGGTTAGCAGGAGCTAACAGGGGCTCACGGGAGCTAGCGGGAGCTAACGGGAGTTAACAAGAGTTAGCGGGAGCTAACGGGACCTAACAAGAGCTAACGGGAGTTAACGGGAGCTAGCGGGAGTTAGCGGGAGCTAACGAGAGGTAGCGCAAGCTAGCGAGAGGTAGCGCAAGCTAGCGGGAGTTAGCGGGAGCTAACAGGAGCTATCGGGAGTTAGCGGGCGCTAACAGAAGCTAACGGGAGCTAGCAGGAGCTATCGGGAGTTAGCGGGAGCTAACGGGAGCTATCGGGAGTTAGCGGGAGCTAACAGGACCTATCGGGAGTTGGCGGGAGCTAACAGGAGCTATCGGGAGTTGGCGGGAGCTAACAGGAGCTATCGGGAGTTAGCGTGAGCTAACGGGAGCTAACGGGAGCTAACGGAAGCTAACGGAAGCTAACGGAAGCTAATGGGATCTCTGCCGCACTCGCAGGCCCATGGCCTTTCATCACTGAATTTACGATCCCAGGATAAACAGACTCTCAGCAGATTACAAAAGATTATATTCCTATTGGTAATTGTACATAGATTATATTATATTGATTAGTGTTGTGCAATGTATCATGGTATTATTATTGTGTACTGTCTGTGCGAGAGGCGAGCTAGCCTCTGTTATCTCCTGCGGTGTCATTCACAGGCGTCATGTCTTTACTGTCCAATCAGCCGTGGCACTCTTTCGTCCTGTCTTTTCTTTACCACACAACCTCGGTTTTAAATCTGTCCGCTGTTATGTTATCGTTTTGTTTTCATCTTCATTTCTAATATTGTTGGCATTTATTTGTTCAAGGTGGACCAAAGTGTAACGAATGGGGGTTCTAATAAACTAAACTGGTTTAGTGAGAGCATGTCCAAAGCACACCTCACATTTACTTAAGCCTCTCTCACTCCGTCCCTCCAACTCTCACTCCCTCTCTCTCCCTCTCTCACTCCCTCCCTCTCTCACTCCCTCTCTCCCTCTCTCATTCCTTCCCTCTCTCCCTCTCTCACTCCCTCTCTCTCCCTCTCTCACTCCCTCCCTCTCTCACTCCCTCCCTCCCTCTCTCACTCCCTCTCTCCCTCTCTCCCTCTCTCATTCCTTCCCTCTCTCCCTCTCTCACTCCCTCCCTCTCTTTCTCTCTCATTTCCTCTCTTTCTCTCTCTGTCCCTCTCTCTCTCTCTCATCCCTCTCTCTCTGAGAAGAGCAGGGTCAGAGTGTAATGAATACAGTAACTCGATCGCACCACTCTGCCAGTTTCATTAAATGTAAATATCCACCTGCATAGTGGAAAAAGGCAGATGGAGAGGTAACCATAACTACACACCTGAGAAATTATTATATATAACCGCTAACCTCTAGAGGGTTTTAGTGAATTTACAACAACCCTTGGCAGAAACAAAATGCTTGTTCAGCTTGTATATATATTTTCCTGAGTGTATTTCCATTTGAGCTAAAGCAACACTTCACACACCGTTGAATGCAAAGTCACTGAAGTCAAAGCCAATGAACTCAGAAAAGTGAAGTAAAACAGCTGGCCTTTGTTGGAATGAGAATGACATCGCATACCTCCAGTGTACAGGTGAAGTCCTCCGTTATTCAAGCACGTTCCGGCTCTCTCAGGAGTGCGTTCCTCTGTAGCGCTGCTAATGTCCGGTAAAATGCGCTTTGATGTGTGGAGTGGTAGAGCTGTTTATCCCTCAGTCCTCTGGGAGCCTGACTCCGCCCCTTATGCATATTTTACTCAGCGGGGACCAATAATAAGCGCCAGACTAAAAATACTCCTTAAAGGGACAGTGCCTCACCTCCCCGGAGAGCCACATCCCTCTAAGCTCCTTACCCCACGACAGGGTGAGCCGCCAGCTGGCGGGGAGGGAGTGGGAGAGTCCCCCTCTCTGCAGTTCCAGCTGCACCACCCAAAACCGCCAAGCGCTAGCCATGACAGCAGCATCAGCAATAACTGCCCTCGCCGACATCATCGTGGTTTAGGACCGTGTTTCTCAACTCCAGTTCTTAAACACCTGTTTTAATCCTTGTGTTGTCTTAACATTCTGTATACTCCCCTTGTCCTAAGGGTAGAAAATGACCCTTCTTCACTAAACCCCTAAAATAAAGCAGCTTAATTGAATTTAAATCCCCAATTTTATTTTGCATGAAGAAACAACCTGTCACTCAACACAAACTTTGGCATCAAAATTGTAGTTGAAAAACTATAATTTTCTCTGCTGTTAAACAAAGTGGCAGGTCATTTTGGACCCTTAAGACAACAAAAGGGTTAATGACTGAACCAATCAAACCACCAAAAATGCCCTTGATTAGTTTAATACAATAGGTCATTTCGGACTCCTAACGGCCAACACTGTTTATCTCTCTCCCTTCTCTGTAATTTTGCTACAACACCATTGGCTGTGGCAATTGGAACTCATTTCCAACCAATGAGCTTGAATTACTGTACAGCTGTACAATCTTTTGGTACAGTGTCGGTCCGTGAACTGTATTTTTTGAAACCCGAATTTAAGGACTATAAACACTGTCCGGTTTCGTGTTTCCACTGTTCAGTTTTTTGTTTATGTGCGTCGCGTTTCCGTGTCTTAGTACCCTCTGTGCATACCGTAGTCACCCTGTTCATTCATTGTTATTCATTTCACCTGCGTTTTCACTTCCTGATTGTTTCTCACATCTGATTGCCATTCCCTCTTGTTACCTGTCTTATGAAAAACCCCTCTGTTTCGTAGCCAGATTGTTTTGTGTCTATACCATACTCTCCAGCCTTATTATGTGATTGATTTTTGTTAAGACCTGTTTCGCCCCCAGCATCCACGTTTTGTTTATCCCGTCTGTCTGATTCTGAGCCGCTGTTTATCAACCTGTTTCTTCTACAGCCCTGATAGAACAATCTGGCCAAGAATGGACCCAGTGAGACCAACCCCAGCCTCTACCCAGGAGGCACTGAGACTGCTGGGACAGCGCTTTGGAGTGCATGACACCGAACTCTGCTCCCTAAAAGAGAGTGTCGCCAACCTACAGGTGTACACCTAGGTGTACACGTTGGCCTCTTCTCCTCTGCCATGAAGAGTGCGTTCGACCGAGCCATTTCGGGACCCGCCACCTCACGTGAACTGTTCCACATCCACCAGGGTTCACATTCTGTCTTGGACTACTACAGTTTAGGACTCTAGCGGCATCGGCAGCCGGGGGTGACACTGAGCTCCACAGGGTTTTCCAGAATGGGCTCCCGGACCAGATCCTTGACCTGCGAGCTGCCAGCCTCCCTCAACATCCTCATTGACCTGGCTATCCGAGTGGACACTTGGCTGAGGGAACGGCTAGCTACCAGGTGTGCCTGGGAACCTGATCATCTTCAGCCTCCCCCGGTTCCCTGTACCAGGCATACCATCCCCAGAAAGCCTCCTGAACCAGAACCTGAGCCCATACAGGTGGGGCAAACTTGTCTCTTACTACCGAAGATGGAGAAACGGGTGTGTGAGCACCTCTGGCTGTACTGTGGTGGACCTGGCCACCGCGTCTGTAGTTGTCTGTTAAACGACAATGCCCATCAAGCACAAGAGGTGGTCTTGACAGGCACCACCATGAATCAGTCTCAACCTCCAGATTCACTATACTTGCCTACATCTCCTGGGAAGGGGCTCATCACCAAGTGCGAGTCCTGATGGACACTAACCTGATCACTAACACTATCGACCGACACTAACCTGATCACTAACACTGTCGAACGACACTAACCTGATCACTAACACTATCGACGACACTAACCTGATCACTAACACTATCGACGACACTAACCTGATCACTAACACTATCGACGACACTAACCTCACTCTGGTCTGTCGGCTGGGAGTTCCCGCCTCCACACTCTCCCAAGCCCTCCACACCAACGCACTCACTGGCGCCCCTTGGGGGGAACCTTCACGGGCTGGAGCCCCAACTGCCTCCAGTCTGCCTCCAACCAGCCTGATTCTGGTCCTGCCGCTCCTGAGACACCTCCTGACCTGTCCTCTGTCCCACCTGTCTACCGCAACATAGAACAGGTCTTCAGAAAACTGCCTCTTCATCCCTGAAGCGGCCCGTCCGCTGGTCCTGGAGTGGGCCCACTTGTCTCGACTCCCTGTCACCCTGGGGTCAGCCGTGCCCTGGCTCTCCTGGCCGCCGCTTCTGGTAGCCATCGGTGAAACCTGATACGGCTGAATTCATCACCGCCTGTCCTGAGTGCTCCCACGGGGAGCCCCAGGGACTCCTCCAGCCCCTGTCGGCGTGGCCTTGGGCTTTATTACGGGTCTTTATTGGGTCTTTCTTGGGGCTTTATTATGGGTCTACCCATTGTGAAGGGAATCTGACGGTGGTAGACCGGTTTTCTAAGTTCAGACACTTTGTCGCCCTGCCCAAACTCCCATCCTCTAAAGAAATGGAGGAACTGCTGTTTCTGCATGTCTTCCGTCTGCATGGCCTACCCCTGGAGGTGACCTCGGACCGGGGTTCTCAGTTTTCCAGTCAATTTTGGAAGGTCTTTTGCACACTCATTGGCTCCAAGGCTCAACTCTTATCTGGTTTCCACCCCCAGATGGACCGTCTCAACCAAGAGCTGGTGGAGAAATCCTGGATTGGGTACGCCTAGAACTCATTGCCTGTCTCCTCCATTGGATTATCTCTGTTTGCTCCATTTGGATATCAGCCCTTTGCTCCCTGAGGAGGAGAGGGAGGTGGAGGTCCTGGCTCAGCTCTTCATTCGGGCCCGTCAGATATGGAAGAGGACCTGAACCTCTCTGCTAAAGAGCGTCTCTCAAATGAGGAGATTCGCTGACATTGTCCGCCAGAAGGTCTGGCTATCTTCCCGGGACATTCCCCTCCGCTCCACCTGCCCCAAGCTCACCCCCAGGTTCATTAGCCCCTTCACCATCACCCGTGTTCTCACCCCCTCTGCAGTTCTCCCCTACGCCGCATCCATCCAGTGTTTACATCCAGCCGCATCCATCCGGTGTTTCTTGTTTCACGGTTTCATTTGACCTATTTTACCCATTCTTACCTATTTTACCCATTCTTACCTATTGTACCTTTAAATCAGGTGTGTGAGTTTCTGGTTACAACACAAACTTTCTGGCAAGTGGGCGCTGAGGATTGGAGTTGAAAAACACTGGTTTAGAACGAACAAGGAGCCCGCTCTTCCCAAATGATCACTGCTGAGAGATCACAGGATGTGCTGCTAATAATAATAATAAAAATAATCATTTGTTAATTTGACACTTCTATCTAAAGTGACTTACAGTTTATTAGACTCAGCAGGGGACAATTCCCCCTGGAGCAATGTGGGGTAAAGGGTCTTGCTCAAGGGCCCAACAGCTGTGCAGACCTTATCGTGGATCCTTGGGGGTTGAACCACCAACCTTCCGGGTCCCAGTCACGTACCTTTGCCACTAGGCTACAGGCAGCACCAGTTTAATTAATTAATATAAATAATTCATAATAGTTTGTTTAATTAATGTGTCAGCCCAGTCCATATAAGCCAGTCAATAGGGCGGCCATCTTGTTTCAGTGCAGAAGACATCCAGTACCACCCGTCACCTCAATGGCTGGGTTTGATGGCAACAGATTTTCAATCGGTGGCAGGTCTATCTAATTTTAAAGAAACTAAAAATACAAGATGTTGCCAATAGTTTTTTGTTTAGCTGGCTCATTTAGGGTTTACTGCTGCCGAACGTTCAGCATGCCCAGGGCATCCAGCCTCGCCTGAAAGGGCTCAGTGTGAGGGCAAGCTTTCATTCTAGCGCAGTGCTGGGGCCTCTGATTCGACAAGTCCACGGTCTTCAAACAACACCTCGGTCAGTAGGGCAAGCTTTCGTTCTAGCGCAGTGCTGGGGCCTCTAATTCGACAAGTCCACGGTCTTCAAACAACACCTCGGTCAGTAGGGCAAGCTTTCATTCTAGCGCAGTGCTGGGGCCTCTAATTCGACAAGTCCACGGTCTTCAAACAACACCTCGGTCAGTAGGGCAAGCTTTCGTTCTAGCGCAGTGCTGGGGCCTCTAATTCGACAAGTCCACGGTCTTCAAACAACACCTCGGTCAGTAGGGCAAGCTTTCATTCTAGCGCAGTGCTGGGGCCTCTGATTCGACAAGTCCACGGTCTTCAAACAACACCTCGGTCAGTAGGGCAAGCTTTCATTCTAGCGCAGTGCTGGGGCCTCTGATTCGACAAGTCCACGGTCTTCAAACAACACCTCGGTCAGTAGGGCAAGCTTTCATTCTAGCACAGTGCTGGGGCCTCTAATTCGACAAGTCCACGGTCTTCAAACAACACCTCGGTCAGTAGGGCAAGCTTTCATTCTAGCGCAGTGCTGGGGCCTCTGATTCGACAAGTCCACGGTCTTCAAACAACACCTCGGTCAGTAGGGAAAGCTTTCGTTCTAGCGCAGTGCTGGGACCTCTGATTCGACAAGTCCACAGTCTTCAAACAACACCTACATAAAGCACCAGCCGACAAGTCTTTATCATATGAGAGCTGGCACCCCTGCATATATGTGTGCGTGTGTGTGTGTGTGTGTGTCTTTATCAGATTAGAGTCGACACCCCTGCGTGTGTTTGCGCGGGTGTGTGTCTTTATCAGATTAGAGTCACACCTGACTCCCAGGTGAAGGGAGGGTTGTAATGTTTCTGTATCTGTTCTGTTTGTGTTTATGTTTATTCTTGTTATTTATTCATTTTCATACTTTGTTATTGTTTTCCATTACAGTTTCTCATTTGTGATCCCCTGTTATGTCTGCGTCTGAATGTTTACCAGCCAAGTCATTTTTTGTGACTTTGTTTCCTGCCTTAGCCCTTTTGTACCTTCGCCCTTTGACTACTTGGATTTTGACCCTTTGCTTGTTTTCCCGATTATTCTTTTGCTTACTGTTTTTGGTGTTGTCTTGGATCTCTTGGCTTGAACTTGGAATAAACACTACGTTTTTGGATTATACCATGGTTTGCGTCTGGGTCATCAGTGCCGTATGTAACAAGGGTGGTCACACCTGACTCCCAGGTAAAGGGAGGGTGGTCACACCTGACTCCCAGGTAAAGGGAGGGTGAACACACCTGATTCCCAGGTAAAGGGAGGGTGGTCACACCTGACTCCCAGGTAAAGGGAGGGTGATCACACCTGACTCCCAGGTAAAGGGAGGGTGGTCACACCTGACTCCCAGGTAAAGGGAGGGTGGTCACACCTGACTCCCAGGTAAAGGGAGGGTGAACACACCTGACTCCCAGGTAAAGGGAGGGTGGAAAAACTGGTTGATTCTATTTCCCTCTAAATGAGCCAATTGTATTTCCCCTCTGTGTGTCTTGGGATCTGACTGGCTCTATAATGTGTGTGTGTGTGTGTGTGTGTGTGTGTGTGATCGTGTGTGTGTGGGAGGGGTGAGTATGCTTGTGTGGGAGTAGGGGGTGTGTGTGCGTGTGTGTGTGTGTGTGTGTGTGTGTGCATTTGTATGTGCATGTGCATGTGCATGTGCATGTGTATAATATTAATCACATTAAGGGCCAATCACACATAAGTGGGCTTTTCTGCAGAATTTTGCCCCCAGCTGAATGTTCTCATGGGCGACTTTGCTAAAACACTCCCTACAGTCTCTGCCAAGAGCCTGGAGAATCTGCCTTTTACTTTCTTTACTTTCTAACAGAGCGCCAACAAACTCAACCCAGAGATTGTGGCTCGAGCTGAACTAAGCATCAAACAGCACCTGAACTGAGTACCAAACAGCACCTGAACAGAGTACCAAACAGCACCTGAACAGAGCACCAAACAGCACCTGAACAGAGTACCAAACAGCACCTGAACAGAGCACCAAACAGCACCTGAACTGAGTACCAAACAGCACCTGAACAGAGTACCAAACAGCACCTGAACTGAGCACCAAACAGCACCTGAACAGAGCACCAAACAGCACCTGAACTGAGTACCAAACAGCACCTGAACTGAGTACCAAACAGCACCTGAACAGAGTACCAAACAGCACCTGAACAGAGCACCAAACAGCACCTGAACAGAGCACCAAACAGCACCTGAACAGAGTACCAAACAGCACCTGAACAGAGCACCAAACAGCACCTGAACAGAGCACCAAACAGCACCTGAACTGAGTACCAAACAGCACCTGAACAGAGTACCAAACAGCACCTGAACTGAGTACCAAACAGCACCTGAACCGATTGATGGTAGGCCTTGGAGGACAATGTTTCTCATTCTTTAAAGAACAGGTTTTTTTTTTTTTTGCAATAACCCCGTCCTGTGGGAGAAGGCCATGTTTGTGGAAATGAGACCCCGCAGAAAAACAACAGGCGGTTTCTTTCCAGAAGGTTCTGCTCATAAATATTAGAGCTCTGTTGAGTAGGCCTGAAGATTTCAAACTGGTATCTCCCCAGAGAAGTAACGCAATAGTACAGTCTAGACGAAAAGCCTTATATAATTGACGAGATGTAAAACAAGATGGACTATGGAATAACGTGAGATGCAGTCCGGTATTTTGTTTTGTTACGGGGCACCGCATTATTATTATTATATGTTATTATTATATACATATTAGTTATTCAGTTCAGTACAGCAGTGTGCAGAAATTTGGGCACCCCTGGTCAAAAAGCCTTTTACAATATTAATTGTATATTATAGTGAACAGAAGTGAACCTGCCCTTTTAATGGTACAACGTTAAACATTTCTTCAAATCTGAAAGCAGGATTACTTTTTATTTTAACTTTTTGCAGTTTCAAAATAATAAAAAAAGGAAAAAGGCCCTGTGCAAAAGTTTGGGAACCCTGTCAGTTAGTAATTTGTAGGTGTTTCATGTTTGATTTTGAGGTGTGCTTTGGATCATTGTTCATTGTTCAATACCCAACCTCTCTTCAACTTCAATGTCCGGACTGACCTTTGAACATCCTCTAAATTTCTTGATATTTGGTGGAATCCATTCTTCCAGCCTCTTGCACAATATTTCCTGTGCCCCCAGCTGCCACACAACCCCAAAGCACAATGGACCCACCTCCATAATGGATCCACCTCCATGCTTCACGTTGGCAAGGTGTTCTTCTCTACAAAGGCTTCACCCTTTTTCCTCCAAACGTACCTTCTTAGGTTTTGTCCAAAAAAGGTTCATTTAGCTTTTGTCCAAAGCACATTGTTCCTTTCTTCAGCTTCCAGACCTAGCCTTGGCTTCAACTGTTCCATTTATCTTCCATTTTCTAATAATGTTTCTGACAGTTTCACTCGCCTGACTCAATGAAGCCCTAACATCTTTTTAAAAAGTAACAAAGAATAATTCGAAAGGTTTTCCCAAACCTTTCCTTTTTTATAATTTATAAACAAACAAAAAAAATAAAAAATAAAAAGCAATCCTGACTTCAAATTTGCAAAACCATCTCATGTTTAACTTTAAGTTCAGGTTTGCTTTCGATGACATGCAGATTCATTTTAACAGACCAGGGGTGCCCAAATGTTTGTACCCCACTGTACTATTTAATACACACAGTGCAATGAATCATGGGAAATGTACTATTGTGAGTATGCTGTCAGTGTTCATTGTTATTTTATCAGGAAGTGAGTGATTAGCCACAGCAGTGATGGCAGCTTCTGCTTCCTTGGTCTGCAAGACAGCGCAGGAAAGCCGGTAAGAGGATGAGACGGTAGACGGGTGACATTGGACCATAAGCTTCTTAATACCTGTTCTGTGCTTGCCATTGGAGGGGAGAGATACTCACTTAGAGCTCCGACCAGTCAAACTGCACTCGAGTGTCTGAAAACGCCAAAATGCATCCATCATATCTCGTGTCACAGAGAAAGCAACAAGCCATTTAACTAAAAATTTTAAGAACGTTTAATTGGACTTAGTTCTAGTTCACCAGTTTGTTTCGCACATCAGACCTGTAGGCCAGTGGAGGATGGGCAGACCCCTATAGCCGGGTTCATCAGACCTGTAGGCCAGCGGAGGATGGGCAGGCCCCTATAGCTGGGTTCATCAGACCTGCAGGCCAGCGGAGGATGGGCAGGCCCCTATAGCCGGGTTCATCAGACCTGTAGGCCAGCGGAGGATGGGCGTGCCCCTATAGCCGGGTTCATCAGACCTGTAGGCCAGCGGAGGATGGGCGTGCCCCTATAGCCGGGCTCATCAGACCTGTAGGCCAGCGGAGGATGGGCAGGCCCCTATAGCCGGGCTCATCAGACCTGTAGGTCAGCGGAGGATGGGCGTGCCCCTATAGCCGGGTTCATCAGACCTGTAGGCCAGCGGAGGATGGGCAGGCCCCTATAGCCGGGCTCATCAGACCTGTAGGTCAGCGGAGGATGGGCGTGCCCCTATAGCCGGGTTCATCAGACCTGTAGGCCAGCGGAGGATGGGCAGGCCCCTATAGCCGGGTTCATCAGACCTGCAGGCCAGCGGAGGATGGGCAGGCCCCTATAGCCGGGTTCATCAGACCTGTAGGCCAGCGGAGGATGGGCAGGCCCCTATAGCCGGGTTCATCAGACCTGTAGGCCAGCGGAGGATGGGCAGGCCCCTATAGCCGGGTTCATCAGACCTGTAGGCCAGCGGAGGATGGGCAGGCCCCTATAGCCGGGTTCATCAGACCTGTAGGCCAGCGGAGGATGGGCAGGCCCCTATAGCCGGGTTCATCAGACCTGTAGGCCAGCGGAGGATGGGCAGGCCCCTATAGCCGGGTTCATCAGACCTGTAGGCCAGCGGAGGATGGGCAGGCCCCTATAGCCGGGTTCATCAGACCTGTAGGCCAGCGGAGGATGGGCAGGCCCCTATAGCCGGGTTCCTCCCATTGGGGAGTTTGAGGGTTTTTCTCCCCTGAGGGAGTCGTTTACCTCGTATGCTACTGGGGGCTTAGGGCTGATGTGGTTAATTCTGTATTACTCTGTAAAGCATCTTTGTGACAGTCTCTTGTGAAGAGTGCAATTTAAAAATAAACTGAATTGAATTGAATTAAGTTGAATCATAAATGACCCCTCCCACCTATTGTCACACCGATTAAGGAGCCAATGTAGGACGCCACAGGTGAAAATAAACCTCTTAAATCAATGCTTTATGTGCTGTACTAAATTAGCCAGCATTTTGTTTATTTTTCAGTGTTTTATTTTTAGTTTACACAGGTTTAGTTGATTTTATTCTTTGCACAGTTGAAGATGGTGGCCATAGAATACTTCTGATGTTTCCATGCCGTCTGTCTGTGTCTGTCTGTCGAGGAACGTGAAGTCAAACGTGAAGTCAGTGTGAAGCCAACAGCTAACTTCTTCTCTCCGTGCTCCTATTCTGTTCTAATTTCAAATGTGTGCCTAGCACAGGGGTCGGCAACCCTGGTCCTGGAGAGCCGCAGGGTGTGCTGGCTTTTGTCGTTACTCAGCACTTAATTGATCGATTAAAGCAGTGGATTACACAGTTAACTCGCCTCACCTGGTTTCTTGGGTATGAATCAGTTGCTGGTATTAAGGCGAAAACAAAAACCAGCACACCCTGCGGCTCTCCAGGACCAGGGTTGCTGACCCCTGGCCTAGCAGAACCTACTTGCTGCTTGGAGGTGAATATTGAGTGTTGTTGGGGAGTGAAGGAGGGGATGAAGATGTCTCTTCAGTCCAGTGTGCACTTTCCCCAGTTTAATCCCAGCCCTGCCTGAGGACTAAAAGTCAGAAAAGAAAAAAACTGAATTCCAACCACAGCCCTGCGATAAAGCCCCCTCTCTAAAGAAGCTTGTTTCCGAAGGTCACGCAAAGGTCAGCGCGGGCTTAGTGCTCCCTCAGCGTTTCCGCACCGACGGCGCCCCAATTGGACGTCTCCCTGGGCGACGCGGCGGGGGAGGGAACAGCTGCCACCGCCCACCAGGGCCCGCGTGTCGCTAGGCTGGTGTCGCTAGGCTCCGTGTCGCTAGGCTGCGTGTCACGGCTGTACAGATCCAGGGGCGGATGAAAGGGGGATTTTTCAAATGGAAACAAACAGCATGAGATTCCCCCTCCTTTAATTAAGCCGATTAGGGCCTCTGCTCTGTGAGAACATTAAAGCCGTTATGTAATCACTGCGGAGAAACGCGTTCTCCCTCGTTAGAACACGGCCGCAGCTGCGTTCGCCCTGTTTACTTTAACGCTTTCGGGTGTGAGGTCACAAAGGTGTGATTAGGTGTGATTACCACACATTCTAATGCTGATGTCACAATCACTACTAGTAGCTGAAAGTCCTAGAACACTGACTTAGAATTTTTGGAAAAAGGAAAAACATTCCACAACAGCTGCTTTTAAAAGGGTTAATGAAATCATGGAGCAGGCATTGACCTTCAGAGCCGTAAGCACTAAGCCAGCCAAGCTTGCTCAGCACAGCCCGATAACAGAGGGAAGGAGAGCCTGCATAATGAAGGCCAATGGTCCGTCGGTGTGCGCTTTCATTTTGGGAAATTATACTTCAATATCACCTTCACTAGCACCTGGGGCACGGCAGGGTGGGACCTCGCTGTTCGGCTGGGATCGAGTCACGGGTGAAATATTTATGAGCACCAATGGCTACACAGCAGCTGTTTCTCCTGGCATGGGTTACCACACCCAAGCACCCAGGCCACAACAAAGAGGAACTTTTAGAAGCCAACTGCAAATTGATACATTTTATTCATTTATATCGCTAGACATTTTATGGTTCAGGGTTCAACAGCTATGCCCCATCGTGAATTTAAACCTGCAACCTTTTAGTGACAAGTCAGGTTACTACTCTGTCTATACTACTGTGCTTTTGTGTACCGTAGATCCCAGTACATCCCAGGGCCAGCATCACAGGTGAGATTAAATAACCAACTTAGCTTCCAGTTCAGTCCTCACCAACAGCCCTTTGGCGCAAACCTCTAAAATTGCAGTGGGAGTAAAAGTTGCAGTAAAATAGCAGCCTTTTCAACCTAATTTGACACCAAATAGCTGCCGGTGATATTGCAGTTTCCAGCATCATTGTGCAGCGTTACTTCAACTCTAACATGCTGTGTGTACATGAGACTATTTATTTGACATGGTGGCTGCAGCATTAGCACCCAGGCAAGACTGAAATGATATTCATCCCTAGTAATACCTCTCCCCATCTGGATCTCTCCATTTCCCTCAGGGATACCACACTGACGCCATCACCCAGTGCAAGGAACCTCGGCGTGGTGATGGACAGCAGACTGTCTCTCTCCGAGAACATTGCGGCGGTGACCCGGTCGTGCTGGTTCTTCCGATACAACATACGGAGAATCCGCCCCTTTCTTACCCCCTACTCGACCCAGCTCCTGGTCCAAGCCATGGTTTTGTCCCACCTGGACTACTGCAATTCCCTCTTGGCTGGCCTCCCAGCATCCGCCATCAGACCCCTCCAGCTTATCCAGAATGCAGCAGCTTGTCTGGTCTTCAACCTTCCCAAATGTCACCCCCCTACATACTTCCCTCCACTGGCTGCCTGTCATGGCTCACATCAAATTCAATACATTGGTGCTAGCCTTCCAAGCAGTTAAGGGGTCTGCCCCAGCTTACCTCCAAAAAATTATCAGACCCTACACCCCTGCCAGACCTCTTAGTTCAGCCTCCACTGGCCGCTTGGCACCTCCCCCTCCCTGAACTTCCACCTCACGCTCACGACTACTGTCTGTTCTGGCTCCACGGTGGTGAAACGAACTCCCCGTTGAGGTCAGAACTGTAGAATCTCTTCCCATCTTCAAGCGCAAACTGAAGACACACCTTCAAGCAGCACCTCTCCCTGTCCCTCCCTACCTCCCTGTAAACCTTAATTGTTGTCTTTCTGTGATTTACTTGTGCATCAGGATGTTTTAGTTTGCTCATATCCAGCTAGACCAGCTCATACCCAGCTAGACCAGCTCATATCCAGCTAGACCAGCTCATACGCAACTAGACCAGCTTCATGACCAGCTTGGCCATGCTGGTTGACCAGCTCATATCCAGCTAGACCAGCTCATACCCAGCTTCATGACCAGCTCATACCCAGCTAGACCAGCTCATATCCAGCTCGACCAGCTCATATCCAGCGAGACCAGCTCATATACAGCTAGACCAGCTCATACTCAGCTAGACCAGCTCATATCCAGCTAGACCAGCTCATATCCAGCTAGACCAGCTCATACCCAGCTAGACCAGCTCATATACAGCTAGACCAGCTCATACTCAGCTAGACCAGCTCATATCCAGCTAGACCAGCTCATATCCAGCTAGACCAGCTCATACCCAGCTAGACCAGCTCATACTCAGCTAGACCAGCTCATATCCAGCTAGACCAGCTCATATCCAGCTAGACCAGCTCATATCCAGCTAGACCAGCTCATATCCAGCTAGACCAGCTTATAACCAGCTATTCAAGCTGGCATAGCTGGATGTTACAGGAGGAACACTGGGATTTTCTGTGACATTAAACTGATGTAGAAGAGGGGCATTGGTTGGGCATGTGTGTGCTTGTGGGTGAATTTACCTGCCTCCTTGGTTTTAACTGATAAAAATCTAACTTTCTTCTCACAGCAACTGCAACTGATTTCAAGTTAAACTCCGATATAACTAGCGCAATATGCATATTTCTGGTTATTGATATAAACGCTTATGAATGCTTTGGTAGTGCATAGGAATTTGCTATGAATTGAATTATCATTTCAATCAGCCTTTCTAAATACATTAACTATTTATCTGACATTGTATTCAAATGGGGGAAAGCATGTTTCCTGTTCAAAACAGACTGGTGTATTCATGTGCAGCCCGCTACCCTCTTCGCTGCACACACTGTATATTCTCCTACATTGCTGACACATTTAGATTCACCACGACGTGTGTTCACTGTCTTGTAATAAGACTTAGCTGCTTTTAAGTTAATGCTGGCTTGACAAGTGAAATTCTCACTCCATTGGCAAATCTTGAAATTACTCAAACTTTCTCACCTCATTGGCAGTTTTTTTGTTTAATTTAGTAAAAGAGAGTAGAAATAAGATTTTAAGTCTAAATATAATGCGGTGTTATGGGAGCCCACAGCCGGTGGCCAGCTTCCTGTATAGACAGGCCAATCATGGCCAGCTTCCTGCATAGATAGGCCAATCATGGCCAGCTTCCTGCATAGACAGGCCAATCATGGCCAGCTTCCTGCATAGACAGGCCAATCATGGCCAGCTTCCTGCATAGACAGGCCAATCATGGCCAGCTTCCTGCATAGACAGGCCAATCATGGCCAGTCTGCTGCATCCACTGCCACAATTTGTGGGCAGGTTGTTTTTGTCCCATAATTTACGCCGGCTCTTATAGTTCAGCCCGCAGACCGCAGTAAGAATTAAAGTCCATCAAAAGGGAGTTCTACCTTTCTGTCATGACTGCTACAAAGGGTGACGAGGAGAGTTTTATAGCTCGGAATTTATTGCCAATTTCTACAGACGGGGAAGAATGAGGTTGCATTGATCGTGGGTAGTAGGGAGGACAGCCACAGACGATGAGACTGTTTACAGGGTCTCAAAGAAATGTAATTGCTTACATTGTCTCTCTGCTGGATGCGTTCCAGAATGTTCTAACTGAGATAAGCAGATACATGGATGTTTCACAAGACATATCCTGAATTCCAGGCATAATTCAGACAGGTACCTTGCCAACTTTAAACTGTTTCACAGGAGCAGCACAAGCCCTGTGGACAGAACCTCGCTCAGAGCACTGAATCATAAAAGGCTTTCAATCCCTGATACCACAAAATGTCCTGAAAATGTTGCTGCAAGTGGCAGTGTTACAACATTGACAAAACATTTCAGTAACATTGTGAGGTCATTTTGTGTCATTTTGTGTCTCTGTTCTTCCTCTGTGGCACCCTGGACATCCATGTTGTTATTAACCAGAGCTGGTCACGCTAGTCATAATCTAGCTGGGTATGAGCTGGTCAACCAGCATGACCAAGCTGATCATGAAGCTGGTCTAGCTGGGTAAGAGCTGGTCAACCAGCATGACCAAGCTGGTCATGAAGCTGGTCTAGCTGGGTATGAGCTGGTCAACCAGCATGACCAAGCTGGTCATGAAGCTGATCTAGCTGGGTATGAACTGGTCAACCAGCATGACCAAGCTGGTCAGGAAGCTGGTCTAACTGGGTATGAGCTGGTCAACCAGCATAGCCAAGCTGGTCATGAAGCTGGTCTAGCTGGGTATGAGCTGGTCAACCAGCATGACCAAACTGGTCATGAAGCTGGTCTAGCTAGGTATGAGCTGGTCAACCAGCATGACCAAGCTGGTCATGAAGCTGGTCTAGCTGGGTATGAACTGGTCAACCAGCATGACCAAGCTGGTCAGGAAGCTGGTCTAACTGGGTATGAGCTGGTCAACCAGCATAGCCAAGCTGGTCATGAAGCTGGTCTAGCTGGGTATGAACTGGTCAACCAGCTGTTTCAAAACATAGTTTGAGCTGGTTAAACCATGTCAAGCTGGGAGTTGATCTGAACTTGTCAACAAGCTACCAGCTGTTTCAAAACCTAGCTTCAGCTGTTTTTTTTTCTACAGGGTTGTCACTACATTATTGTCCTATGAGCCTGACTAGGAAATTGCAGGGCACAAGAGAAGTTGAGCTCTAGACTATTCAGAAGATGACAACTGAACTCAGTCAGTGTTGTTCCTTCTCGAAGTGTTGCCTCCAGAATCAGTCTTTCAGAGTCAAAATGGAGGCACATTAGTCCCTTGTGCTTCGGCTGAATGTGGAAGTGATGCACTTCTGACCTTTCTGGATTCACAGGCACTTGTAAGAGAGGTATCAGCTCACAATGTGCCTAAGCAAGAAGCCTTCCAGAACTACAGCCGAGCAGCCCTGCAGATACCACGGTCCAGAAACAAACATCTATCCTTATAAATGGACTGCATTTATCTAGCACTTTACAATTGATGCCTCTTATTCACCCATTCACACACCAATGGCGAAAGGCTGCCATGCACCAACCACCTCTTCAGGAGCAATTGAGGTTTAGATGTCTTGCTCAGGGACACTTCAAAACGCCCAGGGCGAGATCGAACTGGCAACCCGTCGACTGACAGACGACTGCTCTTGTCTCCTGAGCCAAAGAGACGACTGCTCTTATCTCCTGTTGTCCCCACAGGATTTATACTTGGGTCTGCATCATTTTAGATTAAGCACCACCTGGCAGAGGCAGATTACCATCCCCTTGCCTACAATTTCACTTGTACACTACATTACATTACATTACTTAATGTAAATTTAGATCAGGTGCATCCTGTTTCCACTGATCAACCTTGAGATGTTTCTACAGCTTAATTGGAGTCCACCTGTGGTAAATTCAGTTGATTGGACATGATTTGGAAAGGCACACACCTGTCTAAGGTCCCACAGTTGACAGTGCATGTCGGAGCACAAACCAAGCATGAAGTCAAAGGAATTGTCTGTAGACCTCCGAGACAGGATTGTCTTGAAGCACAAATCTGGGGAAGGGTACAAAAACATTTCTGCTGCTTTGAAGGTCCCATTGAGCACATCATCCGTAAATGGAAGAAGTTCGGAACCACCAGGACTCTTCCTAGAGCTGGCCGCCCGTCTAAACTGAGCAATTGGCTGAGAAGGGCCTTAGTCAGGGAGGTGACCAAGAACCCGATGGTCACTCTGTCAGAGCTCCAGCGTTCCTCTGTGGAGAGAGGAGAACCTTCCAGAAGGACAACCATCTCTGCAGCAATCCACCAATCAGGCCTGTATGGTAGATTGGCCAGACGGAAGCCACTCCTTAGTAAAAGGCACATGGCAGCCTGCCTAGAGTTTGCCAAAAGGCACCTGAAGGACTCTCAGACCATGAGAAACAAAATTCTGGTCTGTTGAGACAAAGATCGAACTCTTTGGCGTGAATGCCAGGCGTCATGTTTGGAGGAAACCAGGCACCGCTCATCACCTGGCCAATACCATCCCTACAGTGAAGCACGGTGGTGGCAGCATCATGCTGTGGGGATGTTTTTCAGTGGCAGGAACTGGGAGACTAGTCAGGATTGAGGGAAAGATGAATGCAGCAATGTACAGAGACATCCTGGATGAAAACCTGCTCCAGAGTGCTCTTCACCTCAGACTGGGGCGACGGTTCATCTTTCAGCAGGACAACGACCCTAAGCACACAGCCAAGATATCAAAGGCGTGGCTTCAGGACAACTCTGTGAATGTCCTTGAGTGGCCCAGCCAGAGCCCAGAATCCGATTGAACATCTCTGGAGAGATCTGAAAATGGCTGTGCACCGACACTCCCCATCCAACCTGATGGAGCTTGAGAGGTGCTGCAAAGAGGAATGGGCAAAACTGCCCAAAGATAGGTGTGCCAAGCTTGTGGCATCATATTCAAAAAGACTTGAGACTGTAATTGCTGCCAAAGGTGCATCAACAAAGTATTGAGCAAAGGCTGTGAATACTTATGTACATGTGATTTCTTAGTTTTTTATTTTTAATACATTTGCAAAAATAAATAAAAAACTTCTTTCATGTTGTCATTATGGGGTGTGTGTGTAGAATTGAAGGAAAAATGAAAAGTCCTATGGTGTTGAGTCTGGTGTATTTTATAGTTTCAGCTGTGTTTTGTGCCATGTTTTGCAGTTTTCCATTTTTTGATGCTTTTGTAATGTTTTATTTGATTTTGATTTTAGGTTGTGGTCCATGCTCCCCATGGTTCATGGGAGAGCTTGAGCCAAAACATACTAATAAAACCATGTTAAGAAACACAATGCTAGTAATAAAGTGTACACTTATGTTTGAACAACAATAATTTACATAGCTAAACAAAAGCAGCAGTAAAGCCATCCTAGTGAACAGAACCCTAGTAATAATGAAACACACAATTGTGACTACAAATAACAGCTAACATAGTTACAACAGAGCTTTTTCTATCAACCTAGAGCTTTCCTTTTGTGTTGTATATTGATATATTGATAAGTAAAACAACTGCAATTTTGGTTGATGCATGAATATTTAATGGTCTTGGCTTTTTCCAACCTGTTTGGAAAACAATTTCCCACCGACATGACGTATGTATTTGCATAATTATAGGATGGTGTTGCTAAATGTTAACACAGAGAGCAGACCACAGGAGAGAGCGGTCAGGGACATAAAACCCACGTTACTGCTCTTTGTGAACGTTTCGAGGGCGTTTTAGATAATGCTGATGCGTGTGGGCCTTTAGAGCGCTTCGTGAGAAATGCGTCCGACCGAGTGCTTCAAGATTGGCGCGGCTAACAGATTCCCAGTGTCCCCCGGTGGTTTAATGAGGCGGTTAGCCCGGTCCGAGTGTCCCCTGGTGGTTTAATGAGGTGGTCCCAGTGTCCCCCGGTGGTTTAATGAGGTGGTCCCAGTGTCCCCCGGTGGTTTAATGAGGTGGTCCCAGTGTCCCCTGATGGTTTAATGAGGCGGTCCCAGTGTCCCCCGGTGGTTTAATGAGGCGGTCCCAGTGTCCCCTGGTGGTTTACTGAGGCGGTCCCAGTGTCCCCCGGTGGTTTACTGAGGTGGTCCCAGTGTCCCCCGGTGGTTTAATGAGGTGGTCCCAGTGTCCCCTGGTGGTTTACTGAGGCGGTCCCAGTGTCCCCTGGTGGTTTAATGAGGCGGTCCCAGTGTCCCCCGGTGGTTTAATGAGGCGGTCCCAGTGTCCCCTGGTGGTTTACTGAGGCGGTCCCAGTGTCCCCCGGTGGTTTAATGAGGCGGTCCCAGTGTCCCCTGGTGGTTTACTGAGGCGGTCCCAGTGTCCCCCGGTGGATTAATGAGGCGGTTCGCCCGGAACATTCCATTTCAGCCGAAAGCTATTGCCGGTCAGGCGAGGTTCGGGGAATGCAGGGTCACCTACCCTTCCAGTCCAAAGTCTATCCAAATCCCAACTGGCTTCACCTTTGAGAAAATTGAGAAGGTTGACAAAATTTTGTCGTGTTTCAATTGGGACTCAAAACAAAATTATTGTAGTCACTTTGACTGGTTGAAAAGGTATATGATTGAGAGTGTCGAAAGCCTACATATTAATCTCATAATTTAAAATGAATAAAGTCCATAGTGTAAACATTTTGTTAACTCCAAACCACTCAAAACAAGAATATAAATTCAGTTTGACCTCTGTCAGGAAAACTACACAGTACCCCTGTACTCCCGACTTCTCCAAGATATTCTACAGTGCTTTGGTTTTCATAACACACTAAGGCCAAAGTTCTGAATACCCCTTGTTCACCTTGCTGTAAGACCAGAATGTACTAGCTGAGAAGCAGAGACATTAAGGTCAAAGGCTGTCTGTCTGCTGGGAGAGAGACAGAGAAAGACTCCTAGTAAGCACTTAATTCAGAAAGTGGTCTAATAGTAATAAGGATTATCACTGAAAGGTTATTTGTAATCATGTGCTATCATAAGCTAATTTCTGTTCTATTTCTCTTAGCCATCGTTTTCAATATGAGAGATCTTTGTCACCATAATAACATGAGTCAAGGGGATCAATTTCCCTTGGGGTGATTTAGACAGTTTCACATCAAGTGACATCTTCTGTTAGCCTAGCATCCTAAATAAGTGTTTTATGTCACCCTTTATAAAATATAGCTTTCAGCCAGGTGATATTCTGGTTATGCCACATTTCATATAACACTTTGATTATGTATTGTTTATGAAGGCATTATATTGTGTGTGCAAACTAAGCAGTAGGTACATTTCAGCGGGAGGAGCATTATCTTATGACGTGTTATGTTATGCTTCATAAAGCCTTTATAAGAAACATTGTTTAAAGTGTGACCCGAAAAGGAATCCACAAACAGCACTGTCAAACAAGACATTGACCCGCTCAGCTCCACTGCTGAACAGGACTGTGTTATCAGTGGTCACCCGCTCAGCTCCACTGCGGAACAGGACTATGTTATCAGTGGTGACCCGCTCAGCTCCACTGGTGAACAGGACTGTGTTATCAGTGGTGACCCGCTCAGTTCCACTGCTGAACAGGACTGTGTTATCAGTGGTGACCCGCTCAGTTCCACTGCTGAACAGGACTGTGTTATCAGTGGTGAACCGCCCAGCTCCACTGCTGAACAGGACTGTGTTATCAGTGGTGAACCGCCCAGCTCCACTGCTGAACAGGACTGTGTTATCAGTGGTGAACCGCCCAGCTCCACTGCGGAACAGGACTGTGTTATCAGTGGTGACCCGCTCAGCTCCACTGCGGAACAGGACTGTGTTATCAGTGGTGTCCCGCTCAGCTCCACTGCTGAACAGGACTGTGTTATCAGTGGTGAACCGCTCAGCTCCACTGCGGAACAGGACTGTGTTATCAGTGGTGAACCGCTCAGCTCCACTGCGGAACAGGACTGTGTTATCAGTGGTGACCCGCTCAGCTCCACTGCTGAACAGGACTGTGTTATCAGTGGTGAACCACCCAGTTCCACTGCTGAACAGGACTGTGTTATCAGTGGTGAACTGCCCAGCTCCACTGCGGAACAGGACTGTGTTATCAGTGGTGAACCGCTCAGCTCCACTGCGGAACAGGACTGTGTTATCAGTGGTGACCCGCTCAGCTCCACTGCTGAACAGGACTGTGTTATCAGTGGTGAACCGCCCAGCTCCACTGCTGAACAGGACTGTGTTATCAGTGGTGAACCGCTCAGCTCCACTGCTGAACAGGACTGTGTTATCAGTGGTGACCCGCTCAGCTCCACTGCTGAACAGGACTGTGTTATCAGTGGTGACCCGCTCAGCTCCACTGCTGAACAGGACTGTGTTATCAGTGGTGAACCACCCAGTTCCACTGCTGAACAGGACTGTGTTATCAGTGGTGAACTGCCCAGCTCCACTGCGGAACAGGACTGTGTTATCAGTGGTGAACCGCTCAGCTCCACTGCGGAACAGGACTGTGTTATCAGTGGTGACCCGCTCAGCTCCACTGCTGAACAGGACTGTGTTATCAGTGGTGAACCGCCCAGCTCCACTGCTGAACAGGACTGTGTTATCAGTGGTGAACCGCTCAGCTCCACTGCTGAACAGGACTGTGTTATCAGTGGTGAACTGCCCAGCTCCACTGCTGAACAGGACTATGTTATCAGTGGTGACCCGCTCAGCTCCACTGCTGAACAGGACTGTGTTATCAGTGGTGAGCCGCTCAGCTCCACTGCTGAACGAAGAGAGAAGAGAAGAGTTCTGGCGCCTCGGAGGGGCCAATCTTGCAGGGTGGATAACGGGCGGATAAGGCGGGAGTGAGGAACGCTGGACATGATGGTGCTACAGCCGACCGCGGAGGAGCTCTGTGGTGTGCCATCGCAGTTATGCTTCAAACAACAATGCCATTGTCATCAGTGGTTACAGAGGCAGCTGATTTGCGGTGACATCATCGCCCTAGTACATAGAAAAAACACTTTAGTCCAGTGCTCCAATTCAATTTTCCCTTTGGAAGCCTGAACGCTGAACAGTCGACGGGGTAATGTAGCGGCTTGTGTCTTACACACGCAGAGCTGTGGGTGTGTGTATGTGTGTGCATGTGTGTGTATGTGTGTATGTGTGTATGTGTGTATATGTGTGTATGTGTGTGTATGTGTGTGCATGTGTATGTGTGTGTATGTGTGTGTGTGTGTGTATGTGTGTATGTGTGTATATGTGTGTATGTGTGTGTATGTGTGTGCATGTGTATGTATGTGTGTGTATGTGCATGTGTATATGTATATGTGTGTGTATGTGTGTGTATGTGCGTGTGTGTGTAAGTGTGTGTGTGTGTGTGTGTGTAAGTGTGTGTATGTGTGTGTGTGTGTAAGTGTGTGTATGTGTGTGTAAGTGTGTGTATGTGTGTGTGTGTGTGTGTGTGTGTGTGTGTGTGTGTGTAAGTGTGTGTGTGTGTGTGTGTGTGTGTGTGTGTGTGTAAGTGTGTGTGTGTGTGTGTGTGTGGCCGCTGGCTCCTTTTGAAATGCCACTTGCGTGCAGACTCTGAGCATTTCTAATCATTCTAATCTTAGTCATCACTATACATCGGTAAGCAACTCCAGTCGTCGTTCATTAATATTAAAACAAGTTAAAGGGTGTTAAGAAACCTCATCAGGGAGCATCACAGGGCTGACAATGCAGAGATCGGACTGTTTAAACTGAGAAACTTGACAGATTAGAAGATCGCACGCACCCACAGACACACACACACACAGTAGCATGTTTCCCCATTTCACTAATGAAAGTACAATTGAACCACCATGCCAGTAGTATCATTCATCTACTATAATAATTTAAACAAGTACTTGAAACATTAAGAAGAAAACATACTGTAGGCTACATGCTAAAAACGACCTACTCAGTGGTTTTGGACAGTCAGTCTCAACAAGTATTTTAGTCTCATATTTAGACTGAGACACGTACTTCAATTAAGGGGGCGACATGGCTCAGGCAGTAAGAGCCGTCGTCTGGCAGTCGGAGGGATGCCGGTTCGATCCCCCGCCCGGGCTGTGTCGAAGAGTCCCTGTGCAAGACACCTAACCCCGAAATGCTCCTGACGAGCTGGTCGGTGCCTTGCATGGCAGCCAATCGCCGTTGGTATGTAAGTGTGCATATGAATGGGTGAATGAGAAGCATCAATTGTACAGTGCTTTGGATAAAGGCGCTATATAAATGCCTTCCATTTAATTACTCTTCTGCCAATTCAGACAAAAATATTGCCAATGAGGATTTTTGCCAATGGGGTAAGAACATGCTGTCCAGAAAATGGGATCTTAAAACAAACTAATACTGTCTGATTGGGAGGAAAACATAAGATTGAATTAAGCCACATTACAAAACACCAACAATTGTGAGGACTCTTTTTGGAGTGCTTCATAACCAAACTGTCACGTTGTCCTGGCCGCAGATGTGTTACGGGTGGGTCTGTCTGGCCCCAGACGTGTTACGGGCGGGTCTGTCTGGCCCCAGATGTGTTACGGGCGGGTCTGTCTGGCTCCAGATGTGTTACGGGCGGGTCTGTCTGGCCCCAGATGTGTTACGGGTGGGTCTGTCTGGCCCCAGATGTGTTACGGGCGGGTCTGTCTGGCTCCAGATGTGTTACGGGCGGGTCTGTCTGGCTCCAGACGTGTTACGGGCGGGTCTGTCTGGCTCCAGATGTGTTACGGGCGGGTCTGTCTGGCCCCAGATGTGTTACGGGCGGGTCTGTCTGGCCCCAGATGTGTTACGGGCGGGTCTGTCTGGCTCCAGATGTGTTACGGGCAGGTCTGTCTGGCCCCAGATGTGTTACGGGCGGGTCTGTCTGGCTCCAGATGTGTTACGGGCGGGTCTGTCTGGCCCCAGATGTGTTACGGGCGGGTCTGTCTGGCCCCAGATGTGTTACAGGCGGGTCTGTCTGGCTCCAGATGTGTTACGGGCAGGTCTGTCTGGCCCCAGATGTGTTACGGGCGGGTCTGTCTGGCTCCAGATGTGTTACGGGTGGGTCTGTCTGGCTCCAGATGTGTTACGGGCAGGTCTGGGGTTGTAGGGGCGGTCCCCTCTGGGCCCCCGCCTCCTCTCCGGCACGGGGGGGGGGCGTGGCTTCCACTTTGGAGGCCTGAGGGATCTGAGCTTCTTGCGGCGGCGGTTGGAGGACCAGGCCCTCTCGCAGTACTCCTCCAGCCTGTGGGCGTGGCCGAAGAGCTGGAGGAGGTCTCTGTACCAAAGCCTGGAGGTGGAGCCTGGGGAGGAGCATGGGGGCGGGGCCCTGGGGAGGAGCACGGGGGCGGGGCCCTGGGGAGGGAGCATGGGGGTACATGACTGGGGCAGCCGGTAGCCTAGTGGCTAAGGTATATGACTGGGGCTGCCTGTAGCCTAGCGGCTAAGGTACATGACTGGGGCAGCCTGTAGCCTAGTGGCTAAGGTACATGAATGGGGCAGCCTGTAGCGTAGTTGCTAAGGTACATGACTGGGCAGCTTGTAGCCGAGTGGCTAAGGTACATGACTGGGCAGCCTGTAGCCTAGCGGCTAAGGTTCATGACTGGGCAGCCTGTAGCCTAGTGGCTAAGGTACATGACTGGGGCAGCTTGTAGCCTAGTGGCTAAGGTACATGACTGGGGCAGCCTGTAGCCTAGTGGCTAAGGTACATGACTGGGGCAGCCTGTAGCGTAGTGGCTAAGGTTCATGACTGGGCAGCCTCTAGCCTAGCGGCTAAGGTACATGACTGGGGCAGCCTGTAGCCTAGTGGCTAAGGTACATGACTGGGGCTGCCTGTAGCCTAGCGGCTAAGGTACATGACTGGGGCAGCCTTTAGCCTAGCGGCTAAGGTACATGACTGGGGCAGCCTGTAGCCTAGCGGCTAAGGTACATGACTGGGGCAGCCTGTAGCCTAGTGGCTAAGGTTCATGACTGGGGCAGCCTGTAGTCTAGCGGCTAAGGTACATGACTGGGGCAGCCTGTAGCCTAGCGGCTAAGGTACAAGACTGGGACCCGGGAAGGTGGGTGCTTCAAGCACCGCTGTAGCCATGATGAGATCTGTACAGCTGTTGGGCCCTTGAGCAAGGCCTTTAAACCTGTATTGCTCCAAGGGGGATTGTTGGCCCTGGGGAGGAGCACGGGGGCGGGGCCCTGGGGAGGGAGCACGGGGGTACATGACAGGGGCAGCCGGTAGCCTAGTGGCTAAGGTACATGACTGGGGCAGCCTGTAGCCTAGCGGCTAAGGTACATGACTGGGGCAGCCTGTTGCCTAGCGGCTAAGGTACATGACTGGGGCAGCCTTTAGCCTAGCGGCTAAGGTACATGACTGGGCAGCCTGTAGCCTAGCGGCTAAGGTACATGACTGGGGCAGCCTGTAGCCTAGTGGCTAAGGTTCATGACTGGGGCAGCCTGTAGTCTAGTGGCTAAGGTACATGACTGGGGCAGCCTGTTGCCTAGCGGCTAAGGTACAAGACTGGGAC
The DNA here is from genome assembly GCF_963514075.1 of Conger conger. Taxonomy (NCBI): domain Eukaryota; kingdom Metazoa; phylum Chordata; class Actinopteri; order Anguilliformes; family Congridae; genus Conger; species Conger conger. The sequence goes on from NW_026890511.1 coordinate 1,416,650, forward strand.
CTGGGAAGGTGGGTGCTTCAAGCACCGCTGTAGCCATGATGAGATCTGTACAGCTGTTGGGCCCTTGAGCAAGGCCTTTAAACCTGTATTGCTCCAAGGGGGATTGTTGGCCCTGGGGAAGAGCACGGGGGCGGGGCCCTGGGGAGGGAGCACGGGGGTACATGACAGGGGCAGCCGGTAGCCTAGTGGCTAAGGTACATGACTGGGGCAGCCTGTAGCCTAGCGGCTAAGGTACATGACTGGGGCAGCCGGCAGCCTAGTGGCTAAGGTACATGATTGGGGCAGCCTGTAGCGTAGTTGCTAAGGTACATGACTGGGGCAGCCGGTAGCCTAGTGGCTAAGGTACATGACTGGGGAAGCCTGTAGCCAAGCGGCTAAGGTACATGACTGGGGCAGCATGTAGCCTAGTGGCTAAGGTACATGACTGGGGCAGCCTGTAGCCTAGTGGCTAAGGTACATGACTGGGGCAGCCTGTAGCCTAGTGGCTAAGGTACATGACTGGGGAAGCCTGTAGCCTAGCGGCTAAGGTACATGATTGGGGGTGCCTGTAACCTAGTGGCTAAGGTACATGACTGGGGCAGCCTTTAGCCTAGCGGCTAAGGTACATGACTGGGGCAGCCGGTAGCCTAGTGGCTAAGGTACATGACAGGGGCAGCATGTAGCCTAGTGACTAAGGTACATGACTGGGCAGCCTGTAGCCTAGCGGCTAAGGTACATGATTGGGGCAGCCTGTAGCATAGTGACTAAGGTACATGATTGGGGGTGCCTGTAACCTAGTTGCTAAGGTACATGACTGGGGCAGCCGGTAGCCTAGTGGCTAAGGTACATGACTGGGGAAGCCTGTAGCCAAGCGGCTAAGGTACATGACTGGGGCAGCCGGTAGCCTAGTGGCTAAGGTACATGACAGGGGCAGCATGTAGCCTAGTGACTAAGGTACATGACTGGGCAGCCTGTAGCCTAGCGGCTAAGGTACATGATTGGGGCAGCCTGTAGCATAGTGACTAAGGTACATGATTGGGGCAGCCTGTAGCGTAGTTGCTAAGGTACATGACTGGGGCAGCCGGTAGCCTAGTGGCTAAGGTACATGACTGGGGAAGCCTGTAGCCAAGCGGCTAAGGTACATGACTGGGGCAGCATGTAGCCTAGTGGCTAAGGTACATGACTGGGGCAGCCTGTAGCCTAGTGGCTAAGGTACATGACTGGGGCAGCCTGTAGCCTAGTGGCTAAGGTACATGACTGGGGCAGCCGGTAGCCTAGCGACTCAGGTTCATGACTGGGGAAGCCTGTAGCCAAGCGGCTAAGGTACATGACTGGGGCAGCATGTAGCCTAGTGGCTAAGGTACATGACTGGGGAAGCCTGTAGCCTAGTGGCTAAGGTACATGACTGGGGAAGCCTGTAGCCAAGCGGCTAAGGTACATGACTGGGGCAGCATGTAGCCTAGTGGCTAAGGTACATGACTGGGGCAGCCTGTAGCCTAGTGGCTAAGGTACATGACTGGGGAAGCCTGTAGCCTAGCGGCTAAGGTACATGATTGGGGGTGCCTGTAACCTAGTGGCTAAGGTACATGACTGGGGCAGCCTTTAGCCTAGCGGCTAAGGTACATGACTGGGGCAGCCGGTAGCCTAGTGGCTAAAGTACATGACAGGGGCAGCATGTAGCCTAGTGACTAAGGTACATGACTGGGCAGCCTGTAGCCTAGCGGCTAAGGTACATGATTGGGGCAGCCTGTAGCATAGTGACTAAGGTACATGATTGGGGGTGCCTGTAACCTAGTGGCTAAGGTACATGACTGGGGCAGCCGGTAGCCTAGTGGCTAAGGTACATGACTGGGGAAGCCTGTAGCCAAGCGGCTAAGGTACATGACTGGGGCAGCCGGTAGCCTAGTGGCTAAGGTACATGACAGGGGCAGCATGTAGCCTAGTGACTAAGGTACATGACTGGGCAGCCTGTAGCCTAGCGGCTAAGGTACATGATTGGGGCAGCCTGTAGCATAGTGACTAAGGTACATGATTGGGGCAGCCTGTAGCGTAGTTGCTAAGGTACATGACTGGGGCAGCCGGTAGCCTAGTGGCTAAGGTACATGACTGGGGAAGCCTGTAGCCAAGCGGCTAAGGTACATGACTGGGGCAGCATGTAGCCTAGTGGCTAAGGTACATGACTGGGGCAGCCTGTAGCCTAGTGGCTAAGGTACATGACTGGGGCAGCCTGTAGCCTAGTGGCTAAGGTACATGACTGGGGCAGCCGGTAGCCTAGCGACTCAGGTTCATGACTGGGGAAGCCTGTAGCCAAGCGGCTAAGGTACATGACTGGGGCAGCATGTAGCCTAGTGGCTAAGGTACATGACTGGGGAAGCCTGTAGCCTAGTGGCTAAGGTACATGACTGGGGAAGCCTGTAGCCAAGCGGCTAAGGTACATGACTGGGGCAGCATGTAGCCTAGTGGCTAAGGTACATGACTGGGGCAGCCTGTAGCCTAGTGGCTAAGGTACATGACTGGGGCAGCCTGTAGCCTAGTGGCTAAGGTACATGACTGGGGAAGCCTGTAGCCTAGCGGCTAAGGTACATGATTGGGGGTGCCTGTAACCTAGTGGCTAAGGTACATGACTGGGGCAGCCTTTAGCCTAGCGGCTAAGGTACATGACTGGGGCAGCCGGTAGCCTAGTGGCTAAGGTACATGACAGGGGCAGCATGTAGCCTAGTGACTAAGGTACATGATTGGGGGTGCCTGTAACCTAGTGGCTAAGGTACATGACTGGGGCAGCCGGTAGCCTAGTGGCTAAGGTACATGACTGGGGAAGCCTGTAGCCAAGCGGCTAAGGTACATGACTGGGGCAGCCGGTAGCCTAGTGGCTAAGGTACATGACTGGGGAAGCCTGTAGCCTAGCGGCTAAGGTACATGACTGGGGCAGCCTGTAGCGAAGTGGCTAAGGTTCATGACTGGGCAGTCTGTAGCCTAGCGGCTAAGGTACATTACTGGGGCAGCCTGTAGCGTAGTGGCTAAGGTTCATGACTGGGCAGCCTGTAGCCTAGCGGCTAAGGTACATGACTGGGGCAGCCGGTAGCCTAGTGGCTAAGGTACATGACTGGGGCAGCCTGTAGCCTAGCGGCTAAGGTACATGACTGGGGCAGCCTGTAGCCTAGTGGCTAAGGTACATGACTGGGGCAGCCGGTAGCCTAGCGACTAAGGTTCATGACTGGGGAAGCCTGTAGCCAAGCGGCTAAGGTACATGACTGGGGCAGCATGTAGCCTAGTGGCTAAGGTACATGACTGGGGCAGCCTGTAGCCTAGTGGCTAAGGTACATGACTGGGGCAGCCTGTAGCCTAGTGGCTAAGGTACATGACTGGGGAAGCCTGTAGCCTAGCGGCTAAGGTACATGACTGGGGCAGCATGTAGCCTAGTGGCTAAGGTACATGACTGGGGCAGCCTGTAGCGAAGTGGCTAAGGTTCATGACTGGGCAGTCTGTAGCCTAGCGGCTAAGGTACATTACTGGGGCAGCCTGTAGCGTAGTGGCTAAGGTTCATGACTGGGCAGCCTGTAGCCTAGCGGCTAAGGTACATGACTGGGGCAGCCGGTAGCCTAGTGGCTAAGGTACATGACTGGGGCAGCCTGTAGCCTAGCGGCTAAGGTACATGACTGGGGCAGCCTGTAGCCTAGCGGCTAAGGTACATGACTGGGGCAGCCTGTAGCCTAGCGGCTAAGGTACATGACTGGGGCAGCCTGTAGCCTTGTTGCTAAGGTACATGACTGGGGCAGCCTGTTGCCTAGTGGCTAAGGTACATGACTGGGCAGCCTGTAGCCTAGTGGCTAAGGTACATGACTGGGGCAGCCTGTAGCCTAGTGGCTAAAGTTCATGACTGGGGCAGCCTGTAGTCTAGTGGCTAAGGTACATGACTGGGGCAGCCTGTAGCCTAGCGGCTGAGGTACAAGACTGGGACCCGGGAAGGTGGGTGCTTCAAGCACCGCTGTAGCCATGATGAGATCTGTGAGGAGTTGTACAACACTTTGATGGTTGATGTTAATCATTTTAAATGTGCTTTATAAATACATGTGTCTTGACTTAAAACCCCTCACAACAGAATGTAATTGTTTTAATTATTATTTTGATTTAATTATGATTTTGATTTTATTGAGACGAATAGCTGGCATTTTATGTGTTTTTACTTTTTTTTTGTTATATTTTCTTCTCTATTTATTGTCATTTGTTATTTAAATTGTGCTTTCGATTTTTATATTATTTGTTCATGAATATTTTATTTTATTTATTTTGCGCAATTCAGAAAATGAGATCTCCATCTCAATGGCACTTACCTGAATAAATAAAGGTTAATTACCTTTATTTAAACCTCCCCTTTCTCTACCCCTGCCAATCTCCCAGCATGCTTTGCACACACTCTCAGAAATAAAGGTATGAAAAGTGCTTCTCTCCAGGGCGGTACCCTATAGGTGCATAAAGTATAGCCCTAGCCAGCAATACACTGCAAATATGGCTGTCTTAACAAGCATTTTTAGTCCTGTAAAGACCTTTTACTTAACACCTGTACACCTGTACACCTCACACCTGTACTTAAGACCTTTTTTCTCTTAAGTCCTAAATATTGGCTTGTTTTAAGTTACTTTAAGTTTGCTTGTAATTTTCTCACCCCATTGGCAAACCATGAAATTAGTCAAACTTTCTCACTTTTTCTTCTTTTTTTTCCTCTTATTTAGCAAATAAGTCATAGAAATAAGATTAAGACTAAGATACTTGTCAAGACAGACTTATTTCTTGTTTTTTTTTTTGCAGTGCACATAATTCATTTAAAGCTTATTTTGGCTTGGAAAACACTCATTTGTAGCCAAAGAGAACATGACTGCTGAAACATTACTGTACTCTCAGGGCACATTTTCGAAATTTGATCTTTGAAAGAACGAAAAAAAACCCCAACGTAACACTTTACGTCACACTTTATTTCCAAGAGCGTACATTATTCATGAGCGTGGCTGCCACCTGTGCCCTCCCCAGGCACATAATTATTCACCTGAGAATGCCTTTATTGTGCCATTGTGCGATATAAAATATTAAACACCTGAAATTAGTTTTCAAAACATATGAAATCGAACACTTTGGAAGCCGCATCTCATAAATACACTACAGTATGTGCACCCTGTACCCTACAGTATGTGCACCCAGTACCCTACAGTATGTGCACCCTGTACCCTACAGTATGTGCACCCTGTACCCTACAGTATGTGCAGGGTGAACCTGTACCCTACAGTATGTGCACCCTGTACCCTACAGTATGTGTACCCTGTACCCTACAGTATGTGTACCCTGTACTCTACAGTATATGCACCCTGTACCTTACACTATGTGCACCCTGTACCCTACAGTATGTGTACCCTGTACCCTACAGTATGCCCTGTACCCTACAGTATGTGCACCCTGTACCCTACAGTATGTGCACCCTGTACCCTACAGTATGTGTACCCTGTACCCTACAGTACGTGCACCCTGTACCCTACAGTATGTGCAGGGTGAACATGTACCCTACAGTATGTGTACCCTGTACCCTACAGTATGTGCACCCTGTACCCTACAGTATGTGAACCCTGTACCCTACAGTATGTGCACCCTGTACCCTACAGTATGTGCACCCTGTACCCTACAGTATATGTACCCTGTACCCTACAGTATGTGCACCCTGTACCCTACAGTACGTGCACCCTGTACCCTACAGTATGTGCAGGGTGAACCTGTACCCTACAGTATGTGCACCCTGTACCCTACAGTATGTGTACCCTGTACCCTACAGTATGTGCACCCTGTACCCTACAGTATGTGTCCCCTGTACCCTACAGTATATGCACCCAGTACCCTACAGTATGTGTACCCTGTACTCTACAGTATATGCACCCTGTACTTTACACTATGTGCACCCTGTACCCTACAGTATGTGTACCCTGTACCCTACAGTATGTGTACCCTGTACCCTACAGTATGCCCTGTACCCTACAGTATGTGTACCCTGTACCCTACAGTATGTGCACCCTGTACCCTACAGTATGTGCACCCTGTACCCTACAGTATGCCCTGTACCCTACAGTATGTGTACCCTGTACCCTACAGTATGTGCACCCTGTACCCTACAGTATGTGCACCCTGTACCCTACAGTATGTGTACCCTGTACCCTACAGTATGTGTACCCTGTACCCTACAGTATGTGCACCCTGTACCCTACAGTATGTGCAGGGTGAACCTGTACCCTACAGTATGTGTACCCTGTACCCTACAGTATGTGTAACCTGTGCCCTACAGTATGTGCACCCTGTACCCTACAGTATGTGCACCCTGTACCCTACAGTATGTGCACCCTGTACCCTACAGTATGTGTACCCTGTACCCTACAGTATGTGCACCCTGTACCCTACAGTATGTGTACCGTACTGTAATTCTTCCTTCTCGGTTTGCAGTGTAATGTCTGCCTGGGAACAGAACCTTTCAGATTATCGTTTTAAGTTAACTCTCAAAGTCATGTGTTACAATTTCTGGAAAATGCAGCAAATTTAACTTCAACGGTTGCGTGAAAGACTTTATCATATAGCTGCATGCCACATCTTGAAAGAGTTTGTGGCCTTCTTTGCATGTTTCCCAGACAAACACAGAAGTTGTGTGTGGAAAGCTTTGCTCACAGTGTTAACCTTTGAAGTTCCAAACCCAGTATGAAGTAGCACCAAGCGGTTTTGGGAGAAAGTTGACCAAAATTCAGCAGGGTTTTAACAGGGGCTGAAAACCATAGTATAGCGGCCATTTTGATCGGTTGGAAGGTTATAAGATTGCCAAATGACTCTCTGAAAGGGTTAGTTTGTGGTTACCAGGTGAATAGAGGTAATCTCACCTCGTCCATGTCAGGACTGCGCACTTTGAACCAAAGGGCCTGGGTCTGTGGGGACCTGGGCCGGCACTCCAGCAGTGTGCTGTTACCCTCCACCCTGAACACCAGCTCCTCCTGCGGACCCTGCCACAGCTCTCCTGCACAGAACAGCAGCTCATTAGGAGCACACCCATTTCAATGTATTACATTCCATTACACTTCATTACAATACACAACATTACATTACATTACATACATAGTCTTTTGGCAGATGCTCTGTTGCCAGATTGACTAAGAATCATGTTGATCCCTGTGTCTCAATATCATTTAGCAGCAATGATTTCATGAATTTCTTTGATGACAAAATTTAAAAAATCAGGGACAAGATTCAAAGTTCTTCTGCCACCCCTCCTATAGGGTCTGTCCTTCCATCCATTCAACACATAGATGCACAATCCTCGGAACGACCGATGGCCTATCTGAACTCTTTTACTCCAATAAAGCTCATTGAATTTAATACTATAGTTAATTCTTCAAAATCTTCTCCAATCCCAAGAAAACTTTTGAAAGAGCTACTACCAGTGATTGGAGCACCACTCCTACATATTGCCAATGCTTCTTTCGCATCTGGACACATTCCACAGACTCTTAAAACTTGGAGTCATCAAAACACTTCTTAAGAAGCCAAACTTGGATGTGAATGATTTGTCCAACTACAGGCCCATTTCGAACCTCCCGTTCCTGTCTTACAACCACACACAGCAGCACATGCTGAGATTGTTGTTTTTTGATACAGGCAGTCAGCCTACATATAGGATCCTACACAGAGAGCGACAGTAATTTACATTTTGAAGAGCACTTTCATTTATTGGATACGGATTATGGATGATGAACAGAAGCAACAAGCAGGTGTGTTGAAATCGCACCCATTTATGCCAGGACGGTGGCTAATTGACTTGCATGATAGCCATCACATTGACCGTGGAATGATTGTTGGTGCCAGACAGGGTGGTTTGAGTATCTCAGAAACTGCTGATTTGCACACACAGCAGTCTCTAGAGTTTGCAGAGAGTGGGGAGGGGGTTAGTCCACCCTGCAGTTGAATCAGGGGATTGTCATTCGGGGGGGCGGGGGGTCATCTCACAGGGAATGATGACTACTTCATGACTGTCATTGCCCTTTGCTGCTATTTTCGTCTACAGCGCGTGCACCACAGAAGGATTCGCGCTCTGTTTTTCTTCCTTCTGTCCTTTCGCTGAATTGTGCCGGTGCCCACACAGCCTTCATTCACACTGCGTGCTGCCAAATCGGCCTGTTTTTAAACGAATACCATCCCTAGTGGCGCACCACAAGAGCAGTGGTGCACCACCAGGGACAATCTGTTTCAGGATTTCGTGCCAACTTCTGCTGTTAATGATTTCATCATGTCTTGAGATATTTGTATGAGCACCAGCAACAGCTGCGAACTGGAAGTATGTCCTAAAGATTGCATTGTGCTCAATTTCAAGAGTGAACCAGCATAGTTTAAGTACTCAATGTTCTGAACTTAACATTCTAATGCTGATGTCACAATCATTACTGGTGATTGAAAGCAGTGGATTTCTAGAACACTTAGCATTCTGGGAAAAAATCCCCATTCCAAATAATCTGCTCTTCAAAGGGTTAAAATGTATATTTTTTATTTATTTACCATTTACTAGGGACAATGCCAAGAGCCAAGCATCATTACTGCCAGTTTACACCAGGTTCATCTAGCTAATGTTCTACATACAGTGATGATAGCTATTGCTAGTTTCCAACTCTCGCACATAGTTAGGCTTTTTCACAAAAAGAAAGGAAAAGATTTAAAATAAGATACAAACTGTTAAAGCCCTTATCTCCTCAGCTCCCTAATGAGCTGGACGGGGCTGTCATCTCTCCACAACACTTCATCCAGGAGGATGTAAAACTCCGCTGGATTCAAATGCAGCAGTGGAAGGAGGACTGACGGCTATTTCATTAAAATGCAGCATTCAAATGAACACAGACACGGCTCGCGTTGTAGAGCAACCCTTGTGGATGAAGAGGATGAAGGGCACAGCGTGAGGATGAAGAAGATGAAGAGGATGAAGGGCACATCATGAGGATGAAGAGGATGAAGAGGATGGAGGGCACAGCGTGAGGATGAAGAGGATGAAGAGGATGGAGGGCACAGCGTGAGGATGAAGAGGATGAAGAGGATCGATTATTGCTGAATTACACAATCGTAGATCTTGTCTTGCGGCCAGCTGATGGAATGATCAGGAACACAGCGCTGAACACTGGAAGCCCTGCAGAACGCTCACAGCACTGAACACTGGAAGCCCTGCAGAACACTCACAGCGCTGAACACTGGAAGCCCTGCAGAACACTCACAGCACTAAACACTGGAAGCCCTGCAGAACGCTCACAGTGCTGAACACTGGAAGCCCTGCAGAACACTCACAGCACTGAACACTGGAAGCCCTGCAGAACGCTCACAGTGCTGAACACTGGAAGCCCTGCAGAACGCTCACAGCACTGAACACTGGAGGCCCTGCAGAACGCTCATAGCGCTGAACACTGGAGGCCCTGCAGAACACTCACAGCGCTGAACACTGGAAGCCCTGCAGAACGCTCACAGTGCTGAACACTGGAAGCCCTGCAGAACACTCACAGCGCTGAACACTGGAAGCCCTGCAGAACGCTCACAGTGCTGAACACTGGGGTTTGAATCTCTGTCGGCCGGGGCCTCTCTGTGTGGAGTTTGAATCTCTGTCGGCCGGGGCCTCTCTGTGCGGAGTTTGCATGTTCTCCCCGTGTCTGCGTGGGTTTCCTCCGGGTACTCCGGTTTCCTCCCACAGTCCAAAGACATGCAGGTTAGGCTGATTGGAGAGTCTAAATTGCCCATAGGTATGAGTATTCGAGTGAATGGTGTGTGTGTGCCCTGCCTTTCGCCCAATGTATGCTGGGATAGGCTCCAGCCCCCCTGCGACCCCGTTCAGGATAAGTGGGTTAAGATAATGGATGGATGGATGGATGGATGGATGCATTAATCCTGAATGCTATTTGATTGGTGTGTGTTTTCTTTCTTCAAGATTACTGGACTTAAAAAAAAATGTAAAACCGCTTTTTTAAAATGTTTTGATTAATTTCATTGGCCATTTCTCTAATTAGTCAGAGAAGACTGAACAGAACTAAGAATACATTTTAACATCGGCAATATTCATATCTTCACACTTTTTTGTAATTCCAATAATTCTCACTTTGGTGAATTAATGAAAGTTTGTGTTTGAGAGAAAAAAATTTTTTTTAATTGAACCCCAGCTGCTTCGAGTACAACATTCTTAAACAGCTGTTCAATGCACTGTAAGCTCACACACAGTCAGCACACACACACACACACACAGTCAACACACACAGTCAACACACACGCACACACATACACACACACACACACACACACACACACAGACACACACAAACACTTACACACACTCACTCACACACAGTCACACACACAGGCAACACACACAGTCACACACACACACACAAACATGCACACACAGTCAACACACACAGACACACATACACACACAGTCAACACACACATACAGTCAGGTCCATAAATATTGGGACATCAACAAAATTCTCTCTTTTTGGCTCTATATACCACCACAATGGATTTGAAATTAAACAAACAAGATATCAAGATATTACATCCAAATCAGGTGAACAGTCTAGGAATTACAACAGTTTCTATATGTGCCAAAAGTAATTGGACAATTGGCTGCTCAGCTGTTCCATGGCCAGGTGTGTGTTATTCCCTCATTATCTCATTTACAAGGAGCAGATAAAAGGTCTAGAGTTCATTTCAAGTGTGCTATTTGCATTTGGAATCTGTTGCTGTCAATTCTCAATATAAGATCCAAAGAGCTGTCACTATCAGTGAAGCAAGCCATCATTAGGCTGAAAAATCAATACAAACCCATCAGAGAGATAGCAAAAACATTAGGTGTGGCCAAATCAACTGTTTGGAACATTCTTAAAAAGAAAGAACGTATCGGTGAGCTCAGCAACACCAAAAGACCCGGAAGACCATGGAAAACAACTGTGGTGGATGACAGAAGAATTCTTTCCCTGGTGAAGAAAAACCCCTTCACAACAGTTGGCCAGATCAAGAACACTCTCCAGGAGGTAGGTGTATGTGTGTCAAAGTCAACAATCAAGAGAAGACTTCACCAGAGTGAATACAGAGGGTTCACCACAAGATGTAAACCATTGGTGAGCCCCAAAAACAGGAAGACCAGATTAGAGTTTGCCAAACAACATCTAAAAAAGCCTTTACAGTTCTGGAACAACATCCTATGGACAGATGAGACAAAGATCAACTTGTACCAGAATGATGGGAAGAGAAGAGTATGGAGAAGGAAAGGAACTGCTCATGATCCAAAACATACCACCTCATCAGTGAAGCATGGTGGTGGTAGTGTCATGGCGTGGGCATGTATGGCTGCCAATGGAACTGGTTCCCTTGTATTTATTGATGATGTGACTGCTGACAAAAGCAGCAGGATGAATTCTGAAGTGTTTTGAACAATATTATCTGCTCATATTGAGCCAAATGCTTCAGAACTCATTGGACGTTAGAGCTGCGGTGGCGCAGCAGGCTAAGACGCAGCAGACTTCTGGTTGCAGTTTGCTGCAGTTGCACACCGGGGTTCGATTCTCGGTCCTGCCAAAAAGCCAAGTTTGGCCGGCTCACGTGGGGCAGCAATAATTGGCTCGCTGCTCCAGAGGGAGGGACTTAGCAGGGTTATTAGATCGCCGCACAATAAGCACCTCGGGAACCTCGGAATCACGGCAACGGGCACGAGACGAGACGGCTTGAAGAAGGCGTGTCGTTCTCCTTCGGGCCGCCGAGGGACGGGGTACGGGCGGTACATCTAATACGACTACCTCCAATTGAATCAGACGAGGTACAATTGGCTACCAAATTGGGAGAAAAAGGGAAAAATCAGAAGAAAAAAAAAAGAAAAAAAAAAGAACTCATTGGACGGCACTTCACAGTGCAGATGGACAATGACCCGAAGCATACTGCGAAAGCAACCAAAGAGTTTTTTAAGGCAAAGAAGTGGAATGTTATGCAATGGCCAAGTCATTCACCTGACCTGAATCCGATTGAACATGCATTTCACTTGCTGAAGACAAAACTGAAGGGAAAATGCCCCAAGAACAAGCAGGAACTGAAGACAGTTGCAGTAGAGGCCTGGCAGAGCATCATCAGGGTTGAAACCCAACGTCTGGTGATGTCTATGCGTTCCAGACTTCAGGCTGTAATTGAGGATTTGCAACCAAGTATTACAGTTTTTTACAATCAAAACTCTTCACACAGCGTGCTTTTGAAACATGCACCTGAGCACATCAGTTAACCTTTGGTGCAAAATGCACTTCAACCACCAAAACACTTAATATTTCACCCAAAAGTGACTCATGCTGCCATAACTATAGCATATGCTTTCTCCCATAAGACTACTTTGTCACTCAATGTTCAATGAACTACAAAACACAAACAACTTGGAGCATTGCTAAATACATAGATTATTTGTTTCCCTTTCCTCTATTTTTGCATCCACAAATATTTCAAGCCAAGCAGCTAAAGAAACTTTTGATCTGTTGGTTTGCCTCTCACAATAGATGTCATGACTGAGTGTGGTAAATTTACAGTAAACTGTAAATGAATGAATGTTTTACTATATTGGAAACCCAGAATAACAATTTTTATACGTAATAGTGGAAAAATCTCTTCAGTAACAACTACATCTATATTTACCCTATATACATGCACATTTCAATGCAAGTATGATCACTTTTGTATAGATGACAACAAGGCTGCAAACAAAAAAATTGAATAAACTGAATAAACTTTCTGCTCAAATCAGAATGATCTGTCTTATGTATTTCAAGCATATAGTTTCATTTTTCGGCCAAAATGCAGCATATTTCCTTTCACAATGATCAGAATTTTATTGGGTTTTGAACTGAAAGTTAACTGTTTTGAACAGAGTATCTAAATGTCTGCAAAATTTGCTGTATTTGTACCAACTTTTGCTGGTAGTGAACACTGACTGAGAAAGGTATTCATGAATTTTGGAAGAAGTGGTGATTGAATGCCTTTAGTATGAAAGCAATGCAAAAGTATCCACAGTTTAGTTCACATAGTCTATTGATATGGTGAATGTGTTAAGTGTTTTGAAAAAGTGGACATGGTATTGAAACAAGTGTGAAAACGATTGTAAAAAACTGTAAAAAGTGAAAGTTTGATTTAAGATTGTTAGTTTGTCCCATTACTTTTGGTCCCTTAAAAAGGCACATATAGAAACTGTTGTAATTCCAACACAGTTCACCTGATTTGGATGTAAATACCCTCAATTAAAGCTGAAAGTCTGCAGTTAAAGCACATCTTGTTCGTTTCATTTCAAATCCATTGTGGTGGTGTATAGAGCCAAAAAGATGAGAACTGTGTCGATGTCCCAATATTTATGGACCTGACTGTACACACATACACACACACTCACACACAGACAACACACACAGACACACACACACACACACACGCACACGCACTCACACACACTCTCACACACACACACAGTCAACACACACAGACACACACACAGACACACATACACACACACTCACACAGTCACACACACACAGACAGTCAACACACACAGACACACACACGTACACACACACAGACACACATACACACACACAGTCAACACACACATACACACATACACTCACGCACAGTTGTTACGACTGTAAATAATGTGTGAATTTTGCTGATTGGTCCAGGAGACTGCTTCCACCTATTTAAGTGGCAGCTGACAGCCACTTCCTGCCCTTATCTCTGTTCCCACGCAAGACCTGTGTGTTTCTGTAAAAAGTGTTTTTGCAGCTGAACTTTGTAAGCTCAGTATGCAGTATGCAGTATGCAGTATTTGGTTGTAATGTTGGCATTTGCAGCCCAATGTAAGTTGTGAACCCTTTTTCCTTTGTTTACAGTTTTCTCCTGTTTTGGTGTTAGGAGTTAGGTCAGAGGCCTGTTTTTTATTTGACTTTTATTTTATGTTTATAGGGAAGTTTTAGGGCTCAATAAGTACTTTTTTGTTTGTTGTGTTGGGGTTTCTCAACTGGGAAAATCCTGCAAATAAATGGCTGCTTGTTTAATTATAAATCGGTTTAATGGTCTTACTTGGGAACAGTAGAGTTGGGGCCACACCACATGCTATGCCCAGGTTACCCTAGGCCTGGGACATAACAGTCAACACACAGACACACACACAGACACACATACACACACACTCACACAGTCACACACACACAGACAGTCAACACACACAGACACACACACGTACACACACACAGACACACATACACACACACTCACACAGTCACACACACACACAGTCAACACCCACAGACACACACAGTCAACACACACAGACACACATACACACACACACACACACATACATACATACACACACTCACACACATTCACTCACACACAGTGAACACACACAGACACACATACACACACACTCACACACAGTCAACACACAGACACACAGACACACATACACACACTCACACTCTCACACACACGCACACACACACACACAGTCAACACACACACACACGCACTCACACACACACTCTCACACACACACAGTCAACACACAGACACACACACACACACACGCACACGCACAGGCACACACACACATACCCACACACACACATACACACACATGCACATGCACACTCTCACACACACACTCACACACTCACAAACTCACACACTCACACATACACACACATACACACACATGCACATGCACACACTCACACACACTTACACACACACACACATACATACACACGCACACACAGGTACACTCACGCAGACACACACACTCTCTCAAACACACACACACTCTCACACACAAACTCACACACTCACACATACACACACATACACACACATGCACATGCACACACTCACACACACTTACACACACACACACACACACATACATACACACGCACACACAGGTACAGACACACAGACACACACACTCTCTCAAACACGCACACACTCTCACACACACACTCACACACTCACAAACTCACACACTCACACAGACACACACACACACAACCTGTTATGCTACTCTCATGGGGACAAGCCAAGGCGTTCTCGAGCACTGCCTCTGTTAGTTTCTCTCAGATTCAGTCCTCCTTGGAAACGTACTGTTGGTTGGCACCCCGTTTCACTGCTGTATGGTGTTACCGTGATGAACGTCCTGTCTTCTGAAGCGCCTGGAGAACAGAGAGAGGAAGCCATTAGGGCTCAAACGTTATATAAGCAGTTTGAGCCCGAATGGAGATTCGAACGTCACGTAAAATGTTCCGAGTCACTGAAAGCGATTTGGAGCCGTCGCGGAGGAAGGAGAATGGAATGGGGCCGGATAATCTCTTTTGTTGTTGCTCTGTGAGAGATTAATGTGACAGGCACTCAGCTGACGATTATCCACGACTCAGTTCCCTCCAGGCTCGTAAACCGGGCGAGAACAGGGCCGATACGGTGGATGGGTTATCCGGATGAAATGCTTGTGAGCACAACTGGACAGAGAGATGGGAGATTACACACACACATACACACACACTCACACTCACACTCACACGCACACACACACACACACACTTACACACACACACACATACACACATACACACACTCACACAGAGAGATGGGAGATTGGGTGGAGTGCCCAGGCAGGATGCTGGGAGGCATATGTGTGTGTGTGTGTGTGTGTGTGTGTGTGTGTGCGTGAGTGTGTGTGTGTGTGATTCTGTGTGTGTGTGTGCGTGTGTGTGTGTGTGTGTGTGTGCGTGTGTGTGTGTGTGTGCGTGTGTATGAGAGTGTGTGTGCGTGTGAGGTGTGTGTGTGTGTGTATGTGTGTGCGTGTGAGTGTGTGTGTGTGCGTGTGAGTGAGTGTGTGTGTGTGCGTGTGAGTGAGTGTGTGTTTGTGTGTGAGTGTGTGTCTGTGTGTGTGTGTGCATGTAAGTGTATCTGTGTGCATGTGTGTGAGAGTGTGTGTGCGTGTGAGGTGTGTGTGTGTGTGTGAGTGTGTGTGAGTGTGTGTGCATGTGCATGTGTGTTTATGTGTGTGTGTGTGTGTGTGTGAGTGTGTGTGTGAGTGAGTGTGTGTGCGTGAGTGAGTGAGTGTGCATGAGTGAGTGAGTGTTTGTGTTTATATGTGTGTACGCATATGCGTATGTGTGTGTGTACCTGTGTGTGCATGTGTGAGTGTGTATGTGTGTGCATGTCTGTTTATATATGTGTGTGTATATATGTGTGTTTGTGTGTTTTTTATTTGTTTATTTGTTTATTTGCTTGCCGCTGAATAGCAAACAGAGCAGAAGATGGGAGAGCATGTCTATTTAAAGCTGATAAACGCTTTTATAAGACAGGGTCCTGAAGCTCTGCCAGGCTTCTCCAGCCATGCATCACCGCCCGCGGCTCCAGGTTCAGGGGGAGAGCGGAAACACCCAGCCCAGTAATCCAGCGTCTCGTCCGTAATCCTGTGTGGCGTGATGTGTGACAGACTCACTGGAGAGGCGGAGAGGCGGAGAGGCAGGAACCACAGACTGGCCTGCCACCAGGCTCCTTTTCAGGTGCTGTAGCCTAGCGGCTAAGGTACACGACATGACTGGGACTCTGAAGGTTGGAGATTCAAGCCCCGGTGTAGCCACAAGATCAGCACAGCTGTCTTAACACCACAATTTAGCCCCTCGGCTATAGCAACTTAGTTACTTGGCTATAGCACATTAGCCACTTGGCTATAGCAACTTAGTTACTTGGCTATAGCACATTAGCCACTTGGCTATAGCAACTTAGTTACTTGGCTATAGCACATTAGCCACTAGGCTATAGCACATTAGCCACTAGGCTATAGTACATTAGCCACTTGGCTATAGCACATTAGCCACTTGGCTATGGCACATTAGCCACTAGGCTATAGCACATTAGCCACTTGGCTATAGCAACTTAGTTACTTGGCTATAGCACATTAGCCACTAGGCTATAGCAACTTAGTTACTTGGCTATAGCACATTAGCCACTTGGCTATAGCACATTAGCCACTTGGCTATAGCACATTAGCCACTAGGCTATAGCACATTAGCCACTTGGCTATAGCACATTAGCCACTAGGCTATAGTACATTAGCCACTAGGCTATAGCACATTAGCCACTTGGCTATAGCACATTAGCCACTTGGCTATAGCACATTAGCCACTAGGCTATAGCACTATAGCATAGTGGCAATGTGCTCCGGGGGGGTTGTCCCCTGCTTAGTCTAATCAACTGTAAGTGGCTTTGGCTCAATAACTGTAGTGTTATGGGATGGCAGGGCAGATTGGCGGTCACGCTCACCTCTTGGCAGATGGCCCTGCGGGGAGGTACCGGGAACAGGAGAACCCATCCCAGGAGCAGTAGGGGTCTCGGGCCAGACAGCAGTCTGCACACACTGCCCCGTAGAGCTCGCATTGGTGCAGCCACACCTGGGCCACGCCCAGATCCCAGCCCACGTACAGCTGTTGCTATGGCCACACCTGGGCCACGCCCAGATCCCAGCCCACGTACAGCTGTTGCTATGGCCACAGAACAGAGGGACCGGAGTGGGTTTAAGGGTTTAAAGAAGTACAACCGGGTGTTTTTGGGTAGATAGGTAAACTGAGATGCTATGATATTTAGCTTCCACCACTACTGGAGTTTCATAAAATATATGAACCAATGAGCAGAAACAACTTTAAGTAATTTAGAGTTCATACCAGCCATGTCACATAAACCATGCAACGAAAAAAACTTAAATGGGCAATAGCTAAATAACATTATTCCCTGTATGAAAAACAAATTTTTTTTGTTAAGTTATAGGTATAATTAGCACATTTTGCTACGTGCTTCTTAACCAAATTAGTTATATTGTTTTAAAGGGAGTTTTTTTTAATAGAGGTTATTTAAAAATATATAAATTTTGTCATTTCTATTTTATGGGGTATATTTATATATAGTTATATAGTTTTTAGTTTTTACTGAAGACCCCCCCCCCCCAGACTGTTCCGGAAGCATCCGTACGGAGAGGAGCCTTTATAACACACAGCCTTTATAACACACAGAGCATCCGTACGGAGAGGAGCCTTTATAACACACTATATATCAGCACTCTGCCCGATAATTACATCTCCACTTTCCAACGACAGAGACTCGCGGGGAATGTGTGTATTGTTTCAACACTGGGAGTTCCTGTAGCGGCCTGTAGCGTAGTGGTTAAGGTAAATGACTGGGACACGCAAGGTCGGTGGTTCTAATCCCGGTGTAGCCACGATAAGATCCGCACAGCCGTTGGGCCCTTGAGCAAGGCCCTTAACCCTGCATTGCTCCAGGGGAGGATTGTCTCCTGCTTAGTCTAATCAACTGTACGTCGCTCTGGATAAGAGCGTCTGCCAAATGTCAAAAATGTAATGTAATGTAAAGTTCCAGGTCCGTGTGGCGCCATCTAGAGGGTAATTGACTGTACGGCATCTGGAATTTTGTCCCAGCATTTAAAGGTGCAATAGGTACGATTATTGTGTTAAAACATTGTTAAGACCATTGTAAATGCTTTCCTATCATTCAATAATGCTCACTGACATGTTGACTCACCCTCTGCCTGTGTTTACAGTCTTAAGATTTGGTTTCAAAATATACAGTTGACGGGCCGTCACTCTGTACCAAAACATTGTACAGCTGTACAGTCATACAACCTCATTGGTTGAAAAATGGTTGTAATTGCCACAGCCAATGGCATGGGGGCTTATTCTGATTGTTTGCTGGTAGCTGCCCAAATTGCACTCCAGAAAATCGATCACTGAAACAAGCAAATTGGCACATAGTTAGGCTTAATGAATGAAGTTTAGGCAGCTACACGTTCCTTTTATCTCTTTAACGTGTTGAATCATGCATGTTTAGCTAAACCTTTAATTGTCTCAAACTGTAAGTTGCAATTGCGTCTATCATATGTTAGTTATATAACCAGGTAGTTTCATAGCCAAATATGTTGCTCACAATATAGTTAGTTAGCTAAAGTGAAAACCTCAAAAAGACTAAAAATATAAATAGTGTTGTGTAGCACACTAAAGTCAATATTTCATAAACTCACCTGTTCGGCAAACATTTTCTTACTAGAACACTACGAAAAGGCAGGTTATGTCGCGTTTGTCACTGACAGCATGAGAACACTGAACTGTATGATAACGCTTTATATTTATATTCATAGTCTGTGGGAAGTCCTATTGTACCTTTAAAGGAACAGTTAGTTCATTTATATGTGTTTTTGTTTTAGCCCTTTCAGTCCCAAGCCCAATATGAAGTATCAAGGGGTTTGGTCTTTGGTTGATTTAGTAGCGTTTTAATCAGGGCTCAAAATGACAGTATAGCAGTCATTTTGATTGGTTGAAAGGATATATGGCACTCTGGGATTTTACTGTAGCAACTTTCTAAGAATGAAATAACAACAAACAAAAACACAAAAAAGGGAACTTTGCCTCTAGTGGCCCAGTATTTATAAACCTTTCTTGCAGAGGTTCCTACCCTTTTAGCAGAGATCAGAATTTCAGTTATTGGCACAGGAACCTAGGACAGAGGAAAAGGACACAGACTGAATGGGAAGCAGAAGAATGAGCAGAAACAAAACACTGTGCAATATAGAGGCAAGCTGTAGCCTAGTGGCTAACGCGCTATGGCCACGTGACTAAGATGCTATAGCCTAGTGACTAAGGTGCCTATAGCCTAGTGGCTAAGATGCTATAGCCTAGTGGCTAATATGCTATAGCCTCGTGGCTATGGTGTCTATAGCCTAGTGGCTAATGTGCCTATAGCCTAGTGGCTAAGATGCTATAGCCTAGTGGCTAATGTGCTATAGCCTCGTGGCTATGGTGTCTATAGCCTAGTGGCTAATGTGCTATAGCCTAGTGGCTATGGTGTCTATAGCCTTGTAGCTAATGTGCTGTAGCCTAGTGGCTATGGTGTCTATAGCCTCGTGGCTAATGTGCTATAGCCTAGTGGCTATGGTGTCTATAGCCTCGTGGCTAATGTGCTGTAGCCTAGTGGCTATGGTGTCTATAGCCTCGTGGCTAATGTGCCGTAGCCTAGTGGCTATGGTGTCTATAGCCTCGTGGCTAATGTGCTGTAGCCTAGTGGCTATGGTGTCTATAGCCTCGTGGCTAAGATACATGACTGGGACCTGGAAGGTTGGTGGTGCAAGCCATGATAAGATACAAGCAGCAAGGCCCCTAACCCCGCATTACTCCAGGGGACTGTCCCCTGCTTAATCTAATCAACTGTAAGTGGCAATGGATAAAAGTGTCAGTTAAATATCAGATTATTTATTTATTTAGATATTTATTTCACGCGGAGATGGCAGGGGGGTACCTTGAAGACGTGTAGCTCTTCTAAGAGTCGCTGTCTTGGTTGTAGATGCTGATCACCTTCATGTCTGGTTTTTCTGATTACATTCATATTCATTGCACTCATCTTCCCCTGTGATGTCTGTGTCTTTATGTAGTTCTGAGCCCGAGTCACTTCCCTGTCTGTGTGATTCACTATTCGGGTGTTTTCTGAATTTTCCGGTTTCCCACGATTCCTTCTCAGTCCCGCTTTTCTTGCTTCCTGCTTTCTCTCCAGTTCATGTTTGTAGATAGGGCTAATAATCCCAACCGACATAGAATTTGTACAGTTCTAATTATATTAACACACAAATATGTTTGTCAAACTAACAAACTAACATTCACTAGTTTTGGGTATTTATAGTTTAATCATGTAACTAACATATTACCTATTTCTGCACTGCTCTGTGGCTCCACCTCCCTGTTCTTGCTCTGATTCCCTACCTTAATTCTGCGCAAGTGTTCGCACCTGTTCTATAAATATCACTACATTCCTTAAATCTGTGCAATTGTCTAAAATACATCCTAATTCGGAGCCCTTGTATTACATTTGAGTCCGAGAATCCAGTCCGGCGTCTTCGTTCCTCCCTGATTACTGAATGATTGCCCTTTCATGAGTCTCACCTGATGTCTATTTCTTAGACCGCCCTCACTCCCAGGCCCTGCCATTCTGATCTCCTGGATTTTGACCTGTGGACTGTTTTTGTGGTTTCCCTTTTGCTTCTGGATTTGGCACTGCGTCTCTCTGATTACCTGGCTTGTACCTTTGGACTGAATAAAGACAAAGTTTTTTGGAATACTGCGATTGGGTTTCCGGCCTTGAGCGTAACTCAGTCTGCAGAAGAGTATTTCTGAACACACATTGGGCCTCATTTATCAATATTTTCAGAAACCCTTTAAACGTACAAACGTCTGTGTGATCTGAAATGAACTAACAACGTTCTCCAGATTCACGAAGGATGGGGAGACACAGATTTTTTTACGTATCCATGTGTGTATGTTGATAAATACCCTGCAATTGTAAATAAAAGGCGTGTGCACAACATTTGTGATTAGCATAAATTGAAGCCCCTAAAACACCATAAATGGAATTTTGGCTTTTTAAAGAGATAGTCGAAAAAGGAAAAAGGTTCTCTGAAGCGGAGATTGAAGTTCTGTTAATGGAAATACAACAAGCCAAAAACATACACCGATCAGCCATATATCACATTACGGTGACCCGGTCATGCAGGTTCTTCCTATACAACATACGGAGAATCCGCCCCTTTCTCAACCCCTACTCGACCCAGCTCCTGGTCCAAGCGATTGTTCTGTCCCCCCTGGACTACTGCAACTCCCTCTTGGCTGGCCTCCCAGCGTCTGCCATCAGACCCCTCCAACTTATCCAGAATGCAGCATCTCATCTGGTCTTCAACCTTCCCAAATACTCACATGTCACCCCCCTGCTTACTTCCCTCCACTCGCTGCCTGTCATGGCTCGCATCAAATTAAAAACATTGGTGCTAGCCGTCCAAGCAGTTAAGGGGTCTTCCCCAGCTTACATACAAAAAATCATCAGACCCTACACCCCTGCCAGACCTCTTCGTTCAGCCTCCACAGGCCGCTTGGCACCTCCCCCTCTCCGAACCTCCACCTCACGCTCACGACTACTGTCTGTTCTGGCTCCATGGTGGTGGAATGTACTTCGGACTGCTTGTACTTCGCTGAGGCCAGAACTCTTCCCACCTACATTACATTACATCTGGCTGATGCTTTTATCCAAAGTGACTTACAGTTGATTAGACTAAGCAGGAGACAATCCTCCCCTGGAGCAATGCAGGGTTAAGGGCCTTGCTCAAGGGTCCAACGGCTGTGCGGATCTTATTGTGGCTACACTGGGGATTGAACCACCGACGTTGCAGGTCCCAGTCACTACGCTACAGGCCGCCACTGTCGGGACTTTCCCATGGTGTCCTATTCTGTTCATTCAGCTGGATATAACATAGAAAAACCAATAATATAAATATGAGTAAGATCTAGTGTTTTTAGATCTCTAGCCATGTTTTGTTGACATCAGAGGTAATTATCCTGCACACTGATGTGAATCTGTGAAGCCATGTCCATGTTCACTGATGTGAACCCTTGTGAGCCCATTCATAATAAAAGCAGAGCTGAATGTAGGATATTGTATTTTGTCTCATACCTTCCTACACAGTTTGACTATTTTACAAGAGTACTCCAGTTAAATTCCAGTCCATTTCTGCAATTCAAATTTTCCAGTAGGGGAACACCACATCTTGGGTTTAGTTTATATCAAGCGAGGTTAAAAGAGAAAGCCTTAACCTTGCTATATTATTATTATCATCATATAAACAAAATTGTGAGTCTGTATGTCTTGCATCCCTTAATGTTATCAATTATCAATAGAAACTGCACAAATCTGTCATTTTACAAAAAAAGTAAAGATGTAATTGTTTTTATACATCTCTCTACTACCAAAAAGCCCACTGTTCGGTTTGACGGAGTCTTTAGCCTTGCCTCTTCCCTAAATACAGGCGAAGTACAAGCAGCTCACAGTGGTGATGTTTCTCCCAGTCACAGGCTACTTCATGTTTAAAGGAACAAATGGAAACAAATGGAAAATATATAGCCTACCATGACGTTTGTAGTTTTGTAGGCCTAGTAGGCTACACCATGCCCCATACTAGTTTTATGGAATTTATATTCAACTCCACTTGAGAATTAATCAGGATTACCGGAATGAAACATCACACATTTTAATGTTGAATCATGTTGCGTTTTTATATGATATCAGTACTGTGCAGAAGTTTTAGGCACCCTAGACATTATTATATATATGTTTCTTTTTTTGTGTGTGTTCAAGAGATCAAGTATCAAGAGATTTCAAAATAAAAGGTTCCTTGCAAGTCTGGGACTGCATTTCTGCAAATGGAGTTGGGGATTTGGTCAGAATGAATGGTCTCCTCAATGCTGAGAAGTACAGGCAGATACTTATCCATCATGCAATACCATCAGGGAGGCATCTGATTGGCCCCAAATATATTCTGCAGCAGGACAACGACCCCAAACATACAGCCAATGTCATTAAGAACTATCTTCAGCATGAAGAAGAACAAGGAGTCCTGGAAGTGATGGTATGGCCCCCACAGAGCCCTGATCTCAACATCATTGAGTCTGTCTAGAATTACAAGAAGAGACAGAAACATTTGAGGCTCCCTAAATCCACAGAAGAACCTGCCGAGTTCCTTCAAAAACTGTGTGCAAGTATACCTCGAAGAATTGATGATGTTTTGAAGGCAAAGGGTGGTCACAACAAATATTTATTTGATTTGGATTTTTCTTCTGTTCATTCACTTCTTCTGTTCATGCATTTTGTTAATTGATAAAAATAAACCATTAACATTTCTATTTTCAAAAGAATTTTACAGCATTTTTTCACACCTGCCTAAAACCTTTGCACACTACTGTATATTAGTATATATATAAGAAGAAAATATTAATTAATGGAATAATAAAATAACAAAGCACAAACACGCTTTAAAACAGTGCGCTTTAATTTCCGCGCACAATACAAACAGCTGAGACCACTCATGAAGTTTGTTTGGCTCCTACGATAAAACTGAGATCCGAAAACTTAGATAAATTATTTGTGGAAATTCATTTCTGATGGATTTTGTTTGGCTCACGTTTGATAAATGAGGTCCAACATGTCAAACCCCTAAGTGGATAGGCTACAGCAGCAGAAGAGCAATTAGTCTAAAAAATAAGTCTAATAAATACCTACTAATGTGCTCACTGAGTGTACAGAGACAGTGACGCCAATAGAGACCAACGTGGAAAAAAAGATCTGTAGCACAGATCGAACATCAGTATAAGAGTGGAAATATTCTTAATTCGCACATGAATGGAGTCCAATGGAAAAATAGGCTTTTTGCGTGAAAATATAGGTATTTCTTGGGGGGGGGGTTCATCTTAACAAGTATTTTAGTCTTACACTTACACTTAACCCATTGATGGAAGTTTTTACAGTCCTTTGGTTCACTTGTCAAGCTAATTTATACATCAAACAGGAGGACCTCCTGAGGTCATTTTCTTGACATACTTTAATATATGGGTTATTATGTTACTTTTGTGCTAAATGAGACAAAAATATTGCCAATGAGGTGAGACCATTTTCCTCATTTAAGATTTGCCAATGGGGTATGACAATTTCAAGCAGAAAATACATTAAAACAAGCTAATCTTCTGGTTCAGAGAAAAAACTAGTGACTAGAAGAAACTCATTACAACACTTGTTAAGACAGCCTATTTTGGGGTGAAATTCTGTGAGTGGACAATACATTTCCACTGTAAGCTAAAGCAACTTACAGTTGATTAGACTAAGCAGGGGCCAATACCCCCTGGAGCAATGCAGGGTTAATGCAAGGGCCCAACAGCAGTGCGGATCTTATCATGGCTACACCGGGTCTTCAACCACCAACCTTCCAGGTCTCACTCATGCACCTGAGTCACCAGGTTACAGGCTGCCCCAAAATATCACAGTAAATATTTGATCATTTAAAATGTAGCTGTGGTTCTGGAAAAAGCACACATGGAAACACTGAGCTCAGAGCGAGGTTTCAGCAGAGCGATCGCCCTAGCCACTGAGCCACTCAGCCACAGCCACTGAGCCACTGAGCCACTCAGCCACTGAGCCTGAGCCTAAGCCACTGAGCCACTGAGCCTGAGCCACTGAGCCACTGAGCCACTGAGCCTGAGCCACTCAGCCACTCAGCCACTCAGCCACTCAGCCACTGAGCCTGAGCCACTCAGCCACTGAGCCTGAGCCACTCAGCCACTCAGCCTGAGCCACTCAGCCACTGAGCCACTCAGCCTGAGCCACTGAGCCACTGAGCCACTGAGCCTGAGCCACTGAGCCACTGAGCCTGAGCCACTCAGCCACTCAGCCACTGAGCCTAAGCCACTGAGCCACTCAGCCACTCAGCCACTGAGCCTAAGCCACTGAGCCACTGAGCCTGAGCCACTGAGCCACTCAGCCACTGAGCCTAAGCCACTGAGCCACTGAGCCACTGAGCCACTGAGCCTGAGCCACTGAGCCACTGAGCCTGAGCCACTGAGCCACTGAGCCACTGAGCCTGAGCCACTGAGCCACTGAGCCACTGAGCCTGAGCCACTGAGCCTGAGCCACTGAGCCACTGAGCCACTGAGCCTGAGCCACTGAGCCACTGAGCCTGAGCCACTGAGCCACTGAGCCTGAGCCACTGAGCCACTGAGCCTGAGCCACTGAGCCACTGAGCCACAGACCACATCCACAGACCATATCCACATACACAGGTCACAGACCACAGACTACATCCACAGATCACATCCACAGACCACAGCCCCAGACCACATCCACAGACCACAACCCCAGACCACATCCACAGACCATAGCCCCAGACCCCAGCCCCAGACCACATCCACAGATGACAGATCACAGACCCAGACCGCATCCAGAGCCACAGATCACAGATCACAGACCACAGATCACATCCACAGACCACAGCCCCAGACCACATCCACAGACCACAGCCCCAGACCACATCCACAGACCATAGCCCCAGACCACATCCACAGACCACAGCCCCAGACCCCAGCCCCAGACCACATCCACAGATGACAGATCACAGACCCAGACCACATCCAGAGCCACAGATCACAGATCACAGACCACAGACCACAGACCACAAACCGTAACTCTTTCAGTCACCACATTATACCTTTTAAACCAATCAAAATGACTCCTTTACTATTGTTTTGAGCCCCTATTAAAACCTGACTGAATTCTTAACTTTCTCATGAAGAAAAAAGCTTGATATTGGGACTGGGACCGAAAGGGTTAATGGGGTGAAACTGCCCCCTGTTTCTCCTCTTTCTGTCCCCTTACAGATGCTGATGTGTCGCACCTCCTGCTCTCCCACCGTCCTACTACTTGTGCCCTGGACCCCATCCCCTCAAACTTCTTTCAGGCAATCACGCCTGACATCCTCCCGTTTGTCACCTCCCTTGTTAACTCCTCTCTGTCCTCTGGCTGCTTTCCCTCATCATTCAAGAGGGCCTACATCACCCCGCTCCTAAAGAAACCCACTCTAGACCCCTCCTGCCTACAGAACTACTGTCCGGTATCTCTCCTTCCTTTTCTATCTCAATCCATTGAACAAGCTGCCTCCAACCAACTCTCTTCCTTCCTCTCACAGAATAACCTGCTGGACCCCCACCAGTCCAGCTTCAGACCTGGCCACTTGATGGAGACCGCACTCCTCTCTGTCAATGAGTCCCTTCAGGCTGCACGAGCTACCTCTCTCTCCTCTGTCCTGATCCTCCTTGACCACTCTGCGGCATTCAAAACAGTCAACCACTTCAACCACTCTTAGCCTCCCAGGCATCTACAGGGATCTGTGGCACAGCCTTAGACTGGATTAAATCTTATCTCTCCCAGGTGTCCTGGGCTGGAAGAGTGTCAACCCCTCACCCCCTTGTTACAGGAGTTTCCCAGCCTGATGGACAACAGGCTATCCTTCTCTGAGAACATCGCTATGGTGACCTGACATGCAGGTTCTTCCTGTACAACATCCAGAGAATCCAACCCTTCCTCACCACCTACTCCACTCAGCTCCTTGTTCAAGCAATGGTCCTGTCCCGCCTGGACTATTGCAATTCTCTGCTGGCTGGCCTTCCAGCATCCGCCATCAGACCCCTGCAACTGATCCAGAATGCCGCAGCCTGTCTAGTATTCAATGTTCCCAGACATTCACATATCACCCCCCTGCTCAGCAACCTCCACTGGCTGCCTGTTATGGCTCAAATGTGCTTGTGTACCAGGCAGTTAAGGGATCAGCCCCTGTATATATTCAATCACTTATCAAGACCTATACACCAGCAAGACCCCTCCGTTCCGCCACTTTGTGCCACCTGGCCCCTCCCCCTCGCCACACCTGCACTTCACGCTCACGACAGCTGTCTGTCCTGGTCCCATGGTGGTGGAATGGTTGTCAGAACAGCAGAGTCTCTAACCATTTACAAGCGCAGACTAAAGACTCATCTCTTCAGGCTGCATCTTTCCCTCCCTACCTCACCACCATGATTAGCCTTGTGTATGCCATAGATTATAACAGCACTTATAGTTATTGCAGTACTCGGGGTATTCTAGCTGTCAATCGTGGTATGCTCGTTGGTAAGTTGATGTACTTACCACTCCCCCATATGAGGCCCCTGCCCCTCGTTAGCCTACGTTCACTCAAAACAGAGGCCTGAATATGAAGATCCGCCCACCACACCATGAGATGGGAAAGCTCCTTTAGACCCCTGTGAACTTCACAAGTTGACCTTTGCACCAGAACACTCACCACACACCAACTGAGGTGGAGAGCGAGAGAACAATGTTGACAATTGTGAATTGGGGTGATTAGGTGGCAGGTTGAAAGAGCTAGTTTTGGGAATTTAGCCAGGACACCGGGGAACCCCCTACTCTTTGTGAAGAGTGTCGTGGGATCTTTCATGACCACAGTGAGTCAACCAAAGTCTCATCCAAAAGACGACACCTCCTACAGCACAGTGTCCCCATCAGAGAAAACTACAAGTGCAAAAAAAGGAGCCTTTCACAAACTGATGATGTCATATGTGGGGGAGAAAAAAAACACAAATGAAATGTAATTAAATTCAAGCAGAAAGAGGAGTGGATACACAGCGTATTAACCCCACCCCTGTGGTAATGGAAAGGTAATGGGAAACAGGATGCTACATCACTGGCTTCCCCTGCCACACCACCTGGGGTTGTGGGGTTTGCTGACTTAAGATGGCAGAAATGGATAGACTGCCTTGTACAGCATGTTGGCCAATCCATCGAAGAGCCACTGCCCTGCACGGAAACGTGAGCGGAGGGGCGGATGGTTGTGGAGACTGCGGAGGGGAGGTGTGGCAGAGTTCAGTCCATCCATCTCTGTCTACCCCCAGGGCTCTGTCCCCCAGTCTTCCCTTCCTCTCTCTAGCCATCGCTTGACAGTGGGCCCTGAGTCAGCAGTGCAAACCACCATTCTGGCTCATAGCTCATTAACACCATGTGTGTGAGAGGTAACCACCATTCTGGCTCATAGCTCATTAACACCATGTGTGTGAGAGGTAACCACCATTCTGGCTCATAGCTCATTAACACCATGTGTGTGAGAGGTAACCACCATTCTGGCTCATAGCTCATTAACACCATGTGTGTGAGAGGTAACCACCATTCTGGCTCATAGCTCATTAACACCATGTGTGTGAGAGGTAACCACCATTCTGGCTCATAGCTCATTAATACCATGTGTGTGAGAGGTAACCACCATTCTGGCTCATAGCTCATTAATACCATGTGTGTGAGAGGTAACCGCCATTCTGGCTCATAGCTCATTAACACCATGTGTGTGAGAGGTAACCACCATTCTGGCTCATAGCTCATTAACACCATGTGTGTGAGAGGTAACCGCCATTCTGACTCATAGCTCATTAACACTGTGTGTGTGAGAGGTAACTCCCATTCTGGCTCATAGCTCATTAACACTGTGTGTGTGAGAGGTAACTCCCATTCTGGCTCATAGCTCATTAACACCATGTGTGTGAGAGGTAACTCCCATTCTGGCTCATAGCTCATTAACACCATGTGTGTGAGGTAACTGCAGGGCGCTGAAGGTCCACTACAAAATTAAAAAAAAATAATTGTATAGCAGACATTTTGATTGTTTGAGAAGGTGTGCCATATGGTCTTTTAGGCTTATAATGAGATTTGAAATCTTTTTTTTTTCTTTCTCTAAAGTAGAACATAATGTAGCTTGTTTTACTTACTGCCTGACAATTTTCTTACCCCATTGGCAAATCTTGAAATGAATCAAACTGTCTCACCCCATTGGCAATATGTTTGTCTTATTTAGCAAAAAAGTAATAGAAATAGGATTTTAAGTCAACAAATAAGACTTGTAGTTTTACTGTTTTTGCAGTGTGTGTATGAGAGGCATTAATTATAGTCCTGTTTTGTTTTAGGCTCAGCGGGGTCAGTGGAGAGGGGAAGTATGGGGACTCACTGATCCTGGCCCTGGAAGGTGGTCCAGTGATGGTAGGGGCCTTCTCTGTGGGCGAAGGGCCCGCTGAAGGCCGCTCGGATGTTACATTACATTACATTACATTACATTACATTACGTGGCATTTAGCAGACGCTCTTATCCAGAGTGACGTACAACAAAGTGCAAATCAATCACAAGAACAAGTGCAAAAGTAGACCTGAGAGGACAGTACAGTTCCGAGTCCTAGTGTAAACATACAGAAATTCAGAACCCTTGAAGAGTACAATCAACTTTCAAACTAGCATACCACTGTTGGCAGCTAGAATACAACAACAGCCAATCAAAACAACAATACCTATACAAGTAACGATATCTATACATAAGTGCCATTACGGTCTAAGGCTAATCACAGTGATTGTGAGTTGGGGAGGGAAAGGTGTAGCCTGAAGAGATGGGTCTTCAGTCTGCGCTTGAAGGAGGTCAGAGACTCCTTCAACTCTGACATTCACCGGGAGGTCATTCCACCACCGTGGGACCAGGACAGACAGCAGTCGTGAATGTGTGTGGGAGAGAGAGAGTGCAGAGCGTGGGGGAGAGAGTGCAGAGTGTGGGGGAGAGAGAGTGCAGAGTGTGGGGGAGAGGGAGTGCAGAGTGTGGGAGAGGGAGTGCAGAGTGTGGGGGGAGAGAGTGCAGAGTGTGGGAGAGAGAGTGCAGAGTGTGGGAGAGAGTGTGCAGAGTGTGGGGGAGAGAGTGCAGAGTGTGGGGGAGAGAGAGTGTGGGAGAGAGAGTGCAGAGTGTGGGAGAGAGAGAGTGTAGGAGAGAGAGTGTGGGGGAGAGAGTGCAGAGTGTGGGAGAGAGAGAGTGTGGGAGAGAGAGTGCAGAGTGTGGGAGAGAGAGTGCAGAGTGTGGGGGAGAGAGTGTGGGGGAGAGAGTGTGGGGGAGAGATAGTGGAGAGTGTGGGGGAGAGGGAGTGCAGAGTGTGGGGGTGAGAGAGTGCAGAGTGTAGGGGAGAGAGGGAGTGCAGAGTATGGGAGAGAGAGAGTGCAGAGTGTGGGGGAGAGAGTGCAGAGTGTGGGGGAGAGAGTGCAGAGTGTAGGGGAGAGAGAGTGCAGAGTGTGGGAGAGAGGGAGTGCAGAGTATGGGAGAGAGTGCAGAGTGTGGGGAGAGAGTGTGGGGGAGAGATAGTGGAGAGTGTGGGGGAGAGAGAGTGCTGAGTGTGGGAGAGAGGGAGTGCAGAGTATGGGAGAGAGTGCAGAGTGTGGGGAGAGAGTGTGGGGGAGAGATAGTGGAGAGTGTGGGGGAGAGGGAGTGCAGAGCGTGGGGGAGAGAGAGTGCAGAGTGTGGGAGAGAGGGAGTGCAGAGCGTGGGAGAGAGGGAGTGCAGAGTATGGGAGAGAGTGCAGAGTGTGGGGAGAGAGTGTGGGGGAGAGATAGTGGAGAGTGTGGGGGAGAGGGAGTGCAGAGCGTGGGGGAGAGAGTGTGCAGAGTGTGGGGGAGAGAGAGTGCAGAGTGTGGGGGAGAGAGAGTGCAGAGTGTGGGAGAGGGAGTGCAGAGTGTGGGGGAGAGTGCAGAGTGTGGGAGAGAGTGCAGAGTGTGGGAGAGAGAGTGCAGAGTGTGGGGGGGAGAGTGCAGAGTGTGGGAGAGAGGGAGTGCAGAGTGTGGGGGAGAGTGCAGAGTGTGGGAGAGAGTGCAGAGTGTGGGAGAGAGTGCAGAGTGTGGGGGAGAGGGAGTGCAGAGTGTGGGAGAGAGAGAGTGCAGAGTGTGGGAGAGAGAGTGCAGAGTGTGGGGAGAGAGTGTGGGGGAGAGATAGTGGAGAGTGTGGGGGAGAGGGAGTGCAGAGCGTGGGGGAGAGAGTGTGCAGAGTGTGGGGGAGAGAGAGTGCAGAGTGTGGGAGAGAGAGAGTACAGAGTGTGGGAGAGAGAGAGTACAGAGTGTGGGGGAGAGGGAGTGCAGAGTGTGGGGGAGAGAATGCAGAGTGTGGGGGAGAGAGAGTGCAGAGTGTGGGAGAGAGAGTGCAGAGTGTGGGGGAGAGAGAGTGCAGAGTGTGGGAGAGAGAGAGTACAGAGTGTGGGGGAGAGTGCAGAGCGTGGGGGAGAGTGCAGAGTGTGGGGGAGAGAGTGCAGAGTGTGGGGGAGAGTGCAGAGTGTGGGAGAGAGAGTGCAGAGTGTGGGGGAGAGTGCAGAGTGTGGGGGAGAGAGTGCAGAGTGTGGGGGAGAGAGAGTGCAGAGTGTGGGAGAGAGAGAGTGCAGAGTGTGGGGGAGAGAGAGTGTTCCAACCAAACCAATCTGGCATAAATATGGCTTAACCCAAATTCACACAATATATTATAAATCAGCCAACAAAGCAGGTCTCAAAAACAAAAGTCAGAAATCTGGCCTGAGACCCCAAAAAGAAACATGGTTTGATGAGGACTGCAGAAGTGTCAGAAAAAAAATTAAGACATTTGTCCAACCAAAAACACCATGAACCACACAATTTGGAAAATCGTCAAAACTACACTGAAACACTGAGAGAATATAAAAAGATTTTAAGACACAAAAAATTTAATCATTATAATCAAACCCTCAGAGAAATTGAGGACTCTATTGAAAAAAAACTGTTCTGGGAACAATGGCACAAATTGAGCAACAGGAACACACAACATCTGGCTATACAAGACTGTAATACCTGGAAAACACATTTTGAAAACTTATATAAACAAATATCACCAAACAATCTCAATTTGGAACAGAACAAAATCAAAGAAAAACTAAAAATCCTAGAATCAACTATCAAAAACAATCAGAACCCACTTGACTACCGAATCTCAATTAAAGAATTAGAAGACCAAATTAAAAAACTGAAACCAAGAAAAGCTTGTGGCCATGACAGCATCAGGACAGAGATGCTTAAACACAGTACCGCTGAGCTGCAGCTGGCCCTGCTCAAATTGTTCAATCTCGTTCTCCAAGCTGGCTGTTTCCCTGAGAACTGGAGCTGGGGGCTTATTTCCCCAATACACAAGAGTGGAGACAAACTAGACCCAAATAACTACCGAAGCATTTGTGTAAGCAGTAATCTGGGGAAGGTTTTCTGCAGTATTATTAACGCCCGAATACTGGCCTTCCTTACCGAACACAATGTCTTGAGAAAAGGACAAATTGGCTTTCTACCAAATCACCGAACTACTGATCATATTTATACCTTACACACCCTAATTAATCAACATGTACACCAACAAAAGAAAATTTAATTTTTGACATGCTTTATTGATTTAAAAAAAGCATTTGATTCAATTTGGTAGGAAGGTTTATATTATAAAATTCTCCAAAGCAGTGTAGGGGGTAAAGTATATGACATAATTAAATCAATTTATACAAAAAATGAATGCGGAATAAAATCAGAAAAAAATTCTTCCAGACTGACATTCCAATCAGAATCTGGTCAAAAATATTTGACGGTGTAATCCTGCCAATTGCTCTGTATGGAAGTGAAGTATGGGGTCCACTCAGTCAACAGGACTGCATTAGATGGGAGAAGCATCCAATTGAAGGCCTACATGCAGAATTCTGCAGAACAATTTTAAACATCCAACAAAAAACACCAAACAATGCATGCAGGGCTGAATTGGGACGATTCCCATTGATTATAAACATACAAAAAAGGTTATTCAAATTCTGGATGCGTCTGAAATCAAGTCCCAAAACAACACTGCAGTTCCACGCATTTCAAACCCAAGAGCTGAACCCTGAAAAGAGTCCACTAAGTCAGCTGGTACTGAGACTAACTAATCATCTCACATCTAACAAGAACATCTCTCAGGCCAGCACTGCTTCACAAACACAAATCAGAATAAACCAAATTGCTAAACAAAATGAAACCATTTATCTGGAACATTGGAACAACCAAACCAAAACACAAAACAAGCTTACTTGCTACCTGGCCCTAAAACAAGAATACAAATTGGCTGAATATCTTGTAACTGTCAGAGATATGAAGCAGAGACGACCCCTTACCAAGTACAGACTCAGTGACCACAACCTAGCCATTGAAAAAGGTAGACATAAAAAGTCCTGGCTACCAAAAGAAAATAAATACGGG
Organism: Conger conger; assembly: GCF_963514075.1. Classification (NCBI taxonomy): domain Eukaryota; kingdom Metazoa; phylum Chordata; class Actinopteri; order Anguilliformes; family Congridae; genus Conger; species Conger conger. The sequence goes on from NW_026890511.1 coordinate 1,450,211, forward strand.
GGACATTGTGATCAGGGCACAACTCTTTGATTCCACCAGGGCGTAATGTTAAATTTTTGGCAAATATATACATTATTTTATTTATATTTCAAAAGCATCCAGGTCACATGTCCCAGGGGTTCAAAGCCAATACCAAATCATTCCAGCTTTAATCTTTAATCAGGGGACACCTCTTTATATTGTTATTACTTAAATATTTAAGTGTAAAAAAAGTGTATTATTTGATTGGAAAAATAATAGATCTTTTTCAGTAGCTTCCAGGTCACTGACACAATGACTCAAAACCAATAGGGGAGAATTCTGCTATCATTCCCACATAAGGCAGAAGTTTTCCTGTTGTCAGCATGTGCTTCTTCAGGTTTCATAAATATTGTAGTGGAGAAATTGGATTTCTTTTATTTCATGGAAAACAATAATTTCACTACTAATATAGGACACATGTCTTTTTATTGTTAATATGTGCTACTTTATCTTTGATAAATATTTTGATTGAAAAGTTAGAGATTTTTTAATTGCTTCAAAGTCACAAGAACCACTAACTTAAAACCAATATAGAAACATTATACCAATACTCCCAACTTCCCAGAAAGGGCACACCTTTTTGTTGACATGTGCTTCTTAATATTTTATTAAATATTGTAATTGAAAAAATATAATTCTCTTCTGTTAATGGAAAAGTAAAAGTGATTCAATACCAATGGCATATAATACTGCTATGAACCCCATTCAGGGCACACATCTTTTTATTGTCAATATGCACTACTTAGTGTCTTAAAAATATATATACACTCACTGAGCACTTTATTAGGAAAATTTCAACTTTATTACACCTACTTATTAATTATTAAATCAGCTAATTATGTGGCAGTAGTGCAATGCATACAATCATGGAGATACGGGTCAGGAGCTTCAGTTAATGTTCACATCAACCATCAGAACGGGGACAAAATGTGACCGTGGAATGATTATTGGTGGCAGACAGGGTGGTTTGAGAATCTCAGAAACTGCTGATATCCTGAGATTTTCATGCACACTAGACTCTAGAGTTTGAAAAGAATGGTGTCCAGTGAGCAGCAGTTCTGCAGACAGAAAGGCCTTGTTAATGAGAGACGTCAGAGGAGAATGTCCAGACTGGTCAAAGCTGACAGGAAGGTGACAGTAACACAGATAACCACATATTACAACAGTGGTATGCAGAAGAGCATCTCTGAACACACAACACATCATAACTCTTAAATGGATAGGCTACAGCAGTAGAAGTCTAAAAAAACAAGTCTAATAAATACCTAATAAAGTGGTCACAGTGTATATTGGAAGAAGAATTAGTCAAAAAATTAGAAGATTTATTTGCTCATGAAATACTAATATTTTTTCAATAGCTTCCCAACCATGAAACCTAGTGACTAAAAACCAATATTAAATCATTTGTTCCCACATAGGGCACAACTGTTTTTTTTGCAGTTTAATTCTTAAATCAATATTTTATTTACCAAATTTTAAATTACTACTTAATTTATTTAATTTTTGTGAAAAAGTAATTGTCCCCTTAATCTCACTAGCTGGTTGCACCACCTTTTGCACTTCCTGTAAATTGATATCAATATTTCAATTAAAGAACTGCTTTAATTCAGACAGATTGCCATGATCAAAGAAAATTCCAGAAGAGATGAGAAAAAAGTTAATCAGGTCAGGAAAAGGTTACACAGCCATTTCTAAGGCTCTGGGACTCCTAACTACAGAGAGTGCCATTATCTCCAAATGGAGAACACTTGAAACAGTGGGGAATCTTCCTGGGAGTGGCTGGCCTGCTAAAATTCCTCCAAGGGCGCAGTGACAACTCATCCAGGAAGTCACACATCATCCCAGAAGAACATCCAAAGACCTGCAGGTCTGTCTAGCCTCAGCTAATGTCTGTATCCACGACTGCACAAGAAGGGATTCATAAAAGAGTAGCAAGGTGGAAACCACTGCTTATCAAGAGAACATCAAGATATCAAGAGAACATCAGTGCTTGTCTCACAGTTCCAAAAAAAGCTCCTGGGTGATCCCCAAGCCTTTTGGCATAATGTTCTATGTAGCAACTATGCTGTTTTGTGTTAATGGGCCATGTGACCTGGAAGCTATTGTGGGGGGGGGGAGAAAAAAAAGAAATCTACTATTTTCTAATCAACTCCACACTAAGGATATATTGGCAATACAACAATGTGTGCCCTAATATGGTAGTAATAGTAGAATTCATTGGTTCGGAATCAATGGGTCATGTGACCTGGATGCTATTAAAATATTAATGTAATAATTGAAATATTTTTGTGTAAAAGTGTAACATGAACTCCCCGGGGATCCAGGAGTTGTGCCCTTATCTCCATGGTAACTACTTTTCAGACAACACCGCACTTCATAAATATGACGGTTCATAAATATGAACAGTCTGAGCCACAAAAATGAAGAATTGTTGTGAACATATAAATATCATTAAAAACTAAACTGAATCATGGGCCGAATGGATAAATGAAGGTTTGTGCCTGCGTGTTGGAAGGACCCACCTCATAACACACCTGTTCTGGAATGTATTAACATCGTCATTTTGGAGCAATTATTTTGTGCGATGATCAAACAAAGCATCTAGAAAGAATTCAGACATATTTTGAGGAAATAGATCTTCCCACCCACCGATAGAAGCCTATTTCTCTTGAATTGAGACTTATGGATATAATAACAGTTTTGGATTTGGATATACATTATCAAACATTTGTATGAACCTTGTGTGGAATGTCATTGTTTTTATTTTTGCTCTAGCTGTCAGACTGTTTGGATTTGTGATCAAATGTAGAATTTGGGCAGAATGTACAGAACGTGGCATGCTATTGTTGGTTTTTGTGTTGTTCCTCCATGTTAGGTGAGAGTAAGAACTAAGACAAATGACCTTAAATTGATTTCTGCTACGTTAAATTTGGTGGTGGTTTGCTAATTCATGTGTGGAGCTTTCATAGTTTCATAGTTTCTATTATTTGAAATGAGCCAACAGCTTCCGTCTACAGGAACATGTTAAAAATGTTTCAGGGTTTGACGTCCAACTCTAACCAGTCCCAATTCACAACGACTCAGTGGCCATATCTTTCCTGTTGAATCATATTCCATGTAATTCTTAATTGTTTCAATCATATTCAATTCAGCAGCCACTTTAGGAGCAGGAATTGTGGTTAGTTGTATTAGACGCCGTTTCTTGTTTGTACCACAAGGTGGCAGTACGTAGCTGTGTATGCACTGCTTCAAAGCAGGAAAGTGTGTTTTCAAAGCCACGTCAATGCCAGTCTGCGTCATGCTTGAGTTGTAAACAAAGAATATGTGATAAAAATGCTTTTACATTTTACAATGAGGCTACTTAAGAAATAATGATCTGCTTTGATTAATAATTGGTTTTCGCTGTCTTTGGATGTTTTCCATGAACATTTTCTTGCGAGCCTGTTCATATTTGTCAAATGTGATGTAATTATGGACTAATGTGCAGTTGAAACGTGTCGTTAAAGATTCTGATGAAGAAAATCTAACAAAGTGAAATCAACACCACCATGTTGACATGTTGGTGGATGAAGTTAATCTCAGTCCTACAGAACTGTGTTGTGGCCTTCCATGGCTTCCTGTTTCACTGGGGTATAAAACTGAGGTAAAATGTTTTTAAAAACCATTTTACCCAAGTCCAAGGAAACAAACTCTCAAATTAAAAGAAACAAATGGTTGGTGTCCTTCAAAAATCAGGCAATTGGTCAAACAATAAACAAGTATTCACATATATGATATGTTTCATTTTCTACTATGAGGGGATTAAGAAATTATAAGAATAGTGTATGTTATGCACCAGTAGAGGGGGCTAGTGTATGCTATGCACCAGTAGAGGGCAGTAGTGTATGCTATGCACCAGTAGAGGGGGCTAGTGTATGCTATGCACCAGTAGAGGGGCCTAGTGTATGCTATGCACTAGTAGAGGGGGCTAGTGTATGCTATGCACCAGTAGAGGGGGCTAGTGTATGCTATGCACCAGTAGAGGGCGCTAGTGTATCTCATCCACATCCACAGGCAGGTAGATGGTACAGTGAGCAAGAAAAATCCAGTGGCCAGAGTTAGAGAATTACACTTGGTTCCATCTTCAGGTCACCAAGTTTCCAAATCTACAATGTAATGCTACAATCATAATTTCATAATTTCTACTATTAGACACTGCCTCCATGCCAAAAGACTATTTTCAATTGATTCAGGATGAATGGCTTTATTGGGAGCAGTGAAAAAAGCTGCTATTTCCTTAATGGCCTTGTCTACTGGGGTCAGATGAGATGACATTAGAGCTCTTTGGCTGGGCATAGGTTTGGTGTTGATTGAAGGATTAATATACAGAAAACTACCTGGGGTAGATACGATAGTGGATCGTTAATGTATTGGGGCTGTTTTGCTCCCACTGGTCCTGGGGCCCTGGTTAATAGCAATAGCATCATGAACTCTACCCAAGTACCAGGACATTTTACCCAAAAACCTGGGTAATCACACATGCAAATATCAAAGATCTGGAAAGATTGTGGATGGAGGAAGGGTCTAAGATCTCACCACATGTGTTCTCCAGTCTTATTACAGAAAAGACATTACAGAAAAAGACCCCGTTATCCTTGCAAGGGGAGGGTGTCTAACATCCTGAATACAGGGGGGCAATAATTGATGCCTAATTTCACTCAATAAATGTATGATCTGAGAAATGTGTAATTGTGGTTGAGTCATTAGTAAAATGTCAGACAGTCAATGTATAGCTGAGCACTGGCATTATTTTTATTATAAAGAAACACTTCTTCAACATTATCAATGGTCCCACATTACGGAGGTGTATGTTGCTCTGTGATGGATTTGCAACCTGTCCAGGGTGTTTTCCTGCCTCTCACCCAGTGCATGCTGGGACAGGCTCCAGCCCCCCCATGATCCTGACCAGAAGTGAGTGTATTAGATCATGGATGGATGGATGTGGAGTATAGGTTTATGGACCATTTAAATTCCAGACTGCTTCCTGTCAACACTGTGCTATATTGTGTATGTGCTTGTCTGTTTGTATTAGTGTGTCTATATGTGTGTTCAGTGTGTTCTCATTTTGTGTGTTTACAGGTTGGCTGAATTGGGTCAGAACCCACATGTGGTCTAGTCTGGTCTGACCTGTTCCAGTCTCCTGAGATAGGGGGCGCTGTTTCTAAAATGAGTCTCTCAGAGGAGCCAGAGAGCAAAGGTGGAACCCTCAGCACTGACAGAAAGAGGTATAAATGCACGACTCAGATATTTAATGTGCTGTGAGTTAGAGCTGCACTCAGAGGGTGAGTTTAACTGGAAGCTCTGTCTCCATGTTTTGTTCACAGGGTCCAGGTAGAAAGAGCAGGGTCACCTGTACCCAGCTGTTTGTCTATGAAGAGTGATCCCTCAATGGAACCTCCACTCAAGCTCAGACGAGAGGTCACAGGGGATCAAAGGTAATTAAACAGGTTCAAACTAACACCAGGGCGTGGCGAGTCAGTCCCCCTGATCACAACAATAAATGTTAAGCAGTTACAATGGGCTCCATGATAAATATGTACTAAAAATAAGGTGGAGGGGTGTTTGTGTGTGTGTGTGGGGCGGAGGGGTATGTGTGTGTGTGTGGGGGGGGTGCGTGTGTGTGTGGGGGAGGGGGGGGGGTATGTGTGTGTGTGTGTGTGGGGCGGAGGGGTGTGTGTGTATGTGTGTGTGGGGGGGGTATGTGTGTGTGTGTGTGCATGTGGGGTGGAGGGGTGTGTGTGTATATGTGTGTGGGGGGGGTATGTGTGTGTGTGTGTGGGGGGGGGTATGTGTATGTGTGTGTGTGTGGGGCGGAGGGGTGTGTGTGTGTGTGTGTGTGGGCGGGGGGTATGTGTGTGTGTGTGTGTGTGTGTGTGTGGGGCGGAGGGGTGTGTGTGTGTGTGTGTGTGGGCGGGGGGTATGTGTGTGTGTGTGTATGTGTGTGGGGCGGAGGGGTATGTGTTTGTGTGTGTGTGTGTGGGGCGGAAGGGTATGTGTGTGTGTCTGTGTGTGTGTGGGGTGGAGGGGTGTGTGTGTGTGTGTGGGGCGGAGGGGTTTGTGTGTGTGTGTGTGTATGGGGCAGAGGGGTGTATTGGGGGGCCATATGTGTGTGTGTGTGGGGGGTCTGTGTGTGTGTGTGTGTTTGGGGCGGAAGGGTATGTGTGTGTGTATGTGTGTGGGGCGGAGGGGTATGTGTGTGTGTGGGGGGGGGGGGTATGTGTGTGTTTGTGTGTGTGTGTGACTGTGTTTGGGGGGGGGTATGTGTGTGTGTCTGTGTATGTGTGTGGGGCGGAGGGGTATGTGTGTGTGTGTGGCGGAGGGGTATGTGTGTGTGTGTGTATGTGTGTGTGAGGGGGGGGGGTGGAGGGGTATGTGTGTGTGTGTGTGTGTGTGTGTGTGGCGGAGGGGTATGTGTGTGTTTGTGTGTGTGTGTGTGGGGGGGGGGGGCGGGTGGAGGGGTATGTGTGTGTGTGTGTGTGCGTGTGGGGGGGGTGTATGTGTGTGTGTGTGTGTGTGGGGGGGTATGTGTATGTGTGTGTGTGTGTGTGGCGGAGGGGTGTGTGTGTGTGTGTGTGTGTGTGTGTGGGGCGGAGGGGTGTTTGTGTGTGGGGGGGGGTATGTGTGTGTGTATGTGTGTGGGGCGGAAGGGTGTGTGTGTGTGTGTGGGGCGGAGGGGTATGTGTGTGTTTGTGTGTGTGTGTGTGGGGGGGGGGGGTATGTGTATGTGTGTGTGTGTGTGGCGGAGGGGTGTGTGTGTGTGTGTATGTGTGTGGGGCGGAGGGGTATGTGTGTGTGTGGGGCGGAGGGGTATGTATTTGTGTGTGTGTGTGTGTGTGTGTGTGGGGCGGAAGGGTATGTGTGTGTGTCTGTGTGTGTGTGGGGTGGAGGGGTGTGTGTGTGTGTTTGGGGCGGAAGGGTATGTGCGTGTGTATGTGTGTGGGGCGGAGGGGTATGTGTGTGTGTGTGTGTGGGGGGGGACGTATGTGTGTGTTTGTGTGTGTGTGTGGGGCGGAGGGGTGGGTGTGTGTTTGTGTGTTTGGGGCGGAAGGGTATGTGTGTGTGTGTGTGTGGGGGGGGGGTTAGGAGTATGTGTGTGCGTGTGGGGTGGAGGGGTGTGTGTGTGTGTGTGGGGGGCTGAGAGGTATGTGTGTGTGGGGGGGGTATGTGTGTGTATGTGTGTGGGGCGGAGGGGTATGTGTGTGTGTGTGTGTGTGTGCGTGTGGGGTGGAGGGGTGTGTGTGTGTGTGTGTGTGGGGGAGGGGGGGTGGAGGGGTATATGTGTGTGTGTGGGGGAGGGGGGGTGGAGGGGTATGTGTGTGTGTGTGTGTCAGAGACTTCATCATGAAATCTCTCACTCACATAATGAGGTGAATATGAATAATAATTAATGTCTTTGGTGTGCAGACGGCTGTCGGCTCACACTGGATCCAAACACAGCGCACAGAGAGCTGTCTCTGTCTGAGGGGAACAGGAAGGTGACACGCACATGGGGGAGAGAGGAGCCATATCCTGATCATCCAGAGAGATTTGAGTCTGTGCATCAGGTTCTGTGCAGAGAGAGTGTGTGTGAGCGCTGTTACTGGGAGGCTGAGTACAGTGTGTCTGTGGGGGGAGCGGTTGAGATAGCAGTGACATATAAAGGAATCAGCAGGAAAGGACAGGGTGATGACCGTGGGTTTGGATGGAATTAAAACTCCTGGAGTCTGTGGTGCTTTGAACACAGTTACTATGTCCGGCACAATAAGAACCGCACAGACCTACCACACACACATACCTCCCCCTACCACAGAGCAGGAGTGTGTGATGATGGTGCTGGTGCAGGAGTGTGTGTGTATAGGGTAGGAGTGTGTGTGGACCGTCCGGCTGGCACTCTGTCCTTCTACAGCGTCTCTGACTCTGACACGCTGACCCTCCTGCACACACTCCACACACACTTCACTCAACACACACCCCTCTGTGCTGGGTTTAGAGTGTGGGACTCCTCAGTGTCCCTCTGCCAACTGGAGTAGAGAGAGACACACACACACACACACATACACACACACACACACACACACACACACACACACACACACACACACACTTTTGTATCCATCCATTATCCTGACCACCTTATCCTGAACAGGGTCGCAGGCTGGAGCCTATCCCAGCATACATTGGGCGAAAGGCAGGAATGCTGCCCTGGACAGGTCGCCAGTCCATCGCAGGGCACACACACCATTCACTCACACACTCATACCTATGGGCAATTTAGACTCTCCAATCAGCCTAACGTGCATGTCTTTGGACTGTGGGAGGAAACCCACGCAGACACGGGGAGAACATGCAAACTCCGCACAGAGAGGCCCCGGCCGACGGGGATTCGAACCCAGGACCTCCTTGCTGTGAGGCAGCAGTGCTACCCACTGCACCATCCGTGCCGCCTATATTTTTGTATATTTTATTAAAATCATATTGTATTTAGTCATGGTGTGTTCATACACATTAGGTGATTAAAACATGAGATTAACATTCAGAGTGTGATTCTGGTGAAAGATGGTAAAAGGCTTTTGAGGTAATAATTCTCCTGTACCTGCATCTTTGTGTAAAAGTTCACTGCATTTTACTCGTTTTTCCAGTTGATTTGATTCATTTTCACAAGAGTTCCAGTGTGCAAAGTTGTGTGGGTGAATGCAGCTCAAAGGGAGAATGCAGAATGATCACTGCAGTGTACTTATTTCCTTTCATTCCTGTGAACAGTAATGTATTGAGTTTCCTTATTTACTGTGTCATGATTGCTTTGTTTGAACCTGTTCCTGTAAAATGTGTATGTGATTAAACCTGAATTATAAAAACATTGAACATCTTGCTGTTATTTATTACTGTGGACTCCTGTGCTCCAGTAGTACTTATTTCATATTCTGTATGGGATTATGTTTGTGCTCAAAATGAGTAGATCAGGATGGGGCAAAAATCTGCACAGTTCAATGAATGACATTGATCTACAGTAGTGTAAATGAACTCTAGTATAAGAAACACACACTGAAGGAGCATAGCCTCCCCAGGGCCAGCATCCTGCTACACACACTGAAGGAGCGTAGCCTAGCAAACCATTTATCCATGACATCAGGTGGACTGTGTGTGTGCGTGTATGAGTGCGGTGTGGCAGTGTGTTTGTGCGTGTGTGTGTGTGTGTATGTGCGTGTGCATGAGTTTGTGATGTGGCTGCGTGTGTGTGTGTGTGTGTATGGCTGGGGGCTCGCAGGCTGTGTGTTAATGTTATCTGAGGATTGGTGTGTGTATCTGTGAGTGGGCGTGAGTGCATGCGTGTGTGTGTGTCTGTTTCTGTTTGTGCAAAAACCATGAGCATCTTCAGTCCATCTCCCAGAGTGTTTCCGTGAAATGCTCTGTTGAGAAAGAAGCGCTTACCACATCTGAGTTTGTAAAGAAGCACACAGTTTGTACAGAAGCACACAGTTTGTACAGAAGCGCACAGTTTGTACAGAAGCATACAGTTTGTACAGAAGCGCACAGTTTGTACAGAAGCGCACAGTTTGTACAGAAGCACACAGTTTGTACAGAAGCACACAGTTTGTACAGAAGCGCACAGTTTGTACAGAAGCACACGGTTTGTAAACCAGTACCTTCTGTTTGTTTTGTCATGGGGTACAGTGAGAGGGGTCTGGCCGAGGGCAGTCCCTCAGTAATGAATGCTGTACTGTGACAGGGCACAGAGGGAATGTAGGAGTTGAGCTTCTTGGGAGAATATACAATCTTTGGCTGAGACTACTACTGGACCTTATGTCCCTCCCACTCACGCTGTGAGTGGTGTTATCCCCAATCATATACAAACAGTACTTCACACTGAAAATGTCTGTGTGCGTGTGTGTAAAGGACACAAACTTGCTGTGATTGATTTTTTGTTTGTAGGCTTTCAGTCAGGAAGCGTTTGCAGGTGAGAAGTCTTTATTAGTGTCCGATGGGAAATTTCAACATGTACGAGGACAAAGGCTCATGAAACTGGCCCTTGAATCCAAATCCAGCTCTTGTTTTCTTTCCTCCCGCATAATTAACTGAACGATTAGCGCTTCTGATTGGCCAGTCTGTCTTCACACCTGACTCCCAGGTAAAGGGAGGGTGGAAAAGCAGCAGGTCTCATCCCTTGAGGGCCGTGATTTGATGATCTCTTCTGCAAACGGTGCTCAGGACTCTACGTTTCGGTCCCTAGTGCAGTAGAAATGGCACGGTACTGCTGCTGAATATGCAGTCCTCCACACCCCCTGTTGGGAATTACTGCATTTTAGAATGATCTTCCTGTGCAGGGATATGGTGACGAAGAGGAACACAGCATTACACATTCGCATGTTCTCACACAATTCAGTCAAGCTCATTTATTAGCAAAGGCTGCTCTCTATTGGTCACAGGAGGTAATGCAGGACCTTTGTGGTTCTTGTGTTGATAGGATAAATCAGGCTTTTTACAGTATGTTCTCATCAGACGTGTCTCATTCACAAATGAGCTAAAGGTGAGATTGTGCACAGACCTTGGGAAGTATTTTTTCACTGTGTGGAACTGCTTGCCAGGCCATGTACTGTAGTGGTGGCAGAAACTCTCCATGTTATGCTAGATACTGAATTGTGGGGCTGAATGACCTATTCTTGTCATTATGTCACAGTACTTCATGTTGTTTTCTGTTTTGTTAATTCGCATATCCATACTGGCTCTTTATCAAAATGGCTGAGATGTACAATTGCAGCTGTAGTATTATCTTTCCGTTTAACAGAGATCCATTTATCTGTGGGATTCCAAGCACTGCATGTTCAGCACAAGTACAAAATCTAAAATATAATGTGTTTAATGTTGAAAAAGAAAGATACCTGTGTGATTTTACTGTGCTGCCATTCCACCCATTACACTGTGCTCTGTGGTTGCTGATCTGGCCCGATGTCGTCAGGTCTCAGTTAGTCCTCAGCTATACCTTGATAACGCCTGTATAGAAGAGTGCCTTGGAATGCCTTGTTTTGCCATTTTGGTTACTTCTCTATCCCAATAATTTCTTTAAACCTTTTTGCGTGCTCAATATTTCCCCGATTTGCTGTGCTCCAATGAAACCTCCTGTTTTCCTCATATAATACTGTTCATGGGAACAAATTGATTATTTAGTTTAGTCCATTACCCAGCTTACAGATATCAGTGTCATTATTACTATCAAAGGTGAAGAACAGGACAGTGTTACAGTGAGCACTGTGCTGGTGCAAGCTGCCATGAACATGCTGATTTCACAATGCATGTGAAAGAAGGGGCCTAACAGCTGTTTATGTTCCATATTTATGAAATTCAATGAAATTTCATATTCATAAAATGAGCAGGTCCTTAATTTGGTGATGCTGAATCATATGACCCCTTAACCTGAATAAGTGAAACCACATCAGCGTGGCTACATTGACCAGCTAGAGACTGCAGAAGAGAAGCATATACCTTTATAATAGGTAGACCTTTACGAATAATGTAATTGTTAAGTGGGTGATTACAGAGGGTGTGCGCTGTATTTGGTTAAATTATATATTCTTGCGGCACAGATGGTGCAGTGGGTAGCACTGCTGCCTCACAGCAAGGAGGTCCTGGGTTCGAATCCCCGTCGGCCGGGGCCTCTCTGTGCGGAGTTTGCATGTTCTCCCCGTGTCTGCGTGGGTTTCCTCCGGGTACTCCGGTTTCCTCCCACAGTCCAAAGACATGCAGGTTAGGCTGATTGGAGAGTCTAAATTGCCCGTAGGTATGAGTGTGTGAGTGAATGGTGTGTGTGCCCTGCGATGGACTGGCGACTTGTCCAGGGTGTATTCCTGCCTTTCACCCAATGTATGCTGGGATAGGCTCCAGCCCTCCTGTGACCCTGTTCAGGATAAGCAGGTTAAGATAATGGATGGATGGATGGATGGATGGGATGGAGTGTGAGAGTGGCGAGAGAACTGTACGTATGCACTGTATGTAAGCACTGAGGAGCGCACATTGGCTGTGTACGTATGCACTGTATGTATGCACTGAGGAGCCCACATTGGCTGTGTACGTATGCACTGTATGTATGCACTGAGGAGCCCACATTGGCTGTGTACGTATGCACTGTATGTAAGCACTGAGGAGCGCACATTGGCTGTGTACGTATGCACTGTATGTATGCACTGAGGAGCCCACATTGGCTGTGTACGTATGCACTGTATGTAAGCACTGAGGAGCGCACATTGGCTGTGTACGTATGCACTGTATGTATGCACTGAGGAGCCCACATTGGCTGTGTACGTATGCACTGTATGTATGCACTGAGGAGCCCACATTGGCTGTGTACGTATGCACTGTATGTATGCACTGAGGAGCCCACATTGGCTGTGTACGTATGCACTGTATGTATGCACTGAGGAGCCCACATTGGCTGTGTACGTATGCACTGTATGTATGCACTGAGGAGCCCACATTGGCTGTGTACGTATACACTGTATGTATGCACTGAGGAGCCCACATTGGCTGTGTACGTATGCACTGTATGTAAGCACTGAGGAGCCCACATTGGCTGTGTACGTATGCACTGTATGTATGCACTGAGGAGCGCACATTGGCTGTGTACGTATGCACTGAGGAGCCCACATTGGCTGTGTACGTATGCACTGTATGTATGCACTGAGGAGCCCACATTGGCTGTGTACGTATGCACTGTATGTATGCACTGAGGAGCCCACATTGGCTGTGTATGTATGCACTGTATGTATGCACTGAGGAGCCCACATTGGCTGTGTATGTATGCACTGTATGTATGCACTGAGGAGGGCAGATTGGCTGTGTACGCATGCACTGTATGTATGCACTGAGGAGCGCACGTTGGCTGTGTACGTATGCACTGTATGCATGCACTGAGGAGCGCACATTGGCTGTGTACGTATGCACTGTATGTATGCACTGAGGAGCGCACATTGGCTGTGTACGTATGCACTGTATGTATGCACTGAGGAGCCCACATTGGCTGTGTACGTATGCACTGTATGTATGCACTGAGGAGCCCACATTGGCTGTGTACGTATGCACTGTATGTATGCACTGAGAAGCCCACATTGGCTGTGTACGTATGCACTGTATGTATGCACTGAGGAGCCCACATTGGCTGTGTACGTATGCACTGTATGTAAGCACTGAGGAGCCCACATTGGCTGTGTACGTATGCACTGTATGTATGCACTGAGGAGCGCACATTGGCTGTGTACGTATGCACTGAGGAGCGCACATTGGCTGTGTACGTGTGCACTGTATGTATGCACTGAGGAGCCCACATTGGCTGTGTACGTATGCACTGTATGTATGCACTGAGGAGCCCACATTGGCTGTGTATGTATGCACTGTATGTATGCACTGAGGAGCCCACATTGGCTGTGTATGTATGCACTGTATGTATGCACTGAGGAGGGCAGATTGGCTGTGTACGCATGCACTGTATGTATGCACTGAGGAGCGCACATTGGCTGTGTACGTATGCACTGTATGTATGCACTGAGGAGCCCACATTGGCTGTGTATGTATGCACTGTATGTATGCACTGAGGAGCCCACATTGGCTGTGTACGTATACACTGTATGTAAGCACTGAGGAGCGCACATTGGCTGTGTACGTATGCACTGTATGTATGCACTGAGGAGCGCACATTGGCTGTGTACGTATGCACTGTATGTAAGCACTGAGGAGAGCACATTGGCTGTGTACGCATGCACTGTATGTATGCACTGAAGATCCCACATTGGCTGTGTACGTATGCACTGTATGTAAGCACTGAGGAGCCCACATTGGCTGTGTACGTATGCACTGTATGTATGCACTGAGGAGCCCACATTGGCTGTGTACGTATGCACTGTATGTAAGCTCTGAGGAGCGCACATTGGCTGTGTACGTATGCACTGTATGTAAGCACTGAGGAGCCCACATTGGCTGTGTACGTATGCACTGTATGTAAGCACTGAGGAGCCCACATTGGCTGTGTACATATGCACTGTATGTAAGCACTGAGGAGCCCACATTGGCTGTGTACGTATGCACTGTATGTAAGCACTGAGGAGCGCACATTGGCTGTGTACGTATGCACTGCATGTAAGCACTGAGGAGCCCACATTGGCTGTGTACGTATGCACTGTATGTAAGCACTGAGGAGCCCACATTGGCTGTGTACGTATGCACTGTTCTGTTCTATTATATGCAAGCCCTGATCATCTGCAGTGTGAATCAGACCCATTCTGTAGCTGTTTCTGAGAGGGGTTCTCTTTCCCCCTCCACACGTGCCATGGCAAAGAGCTCTTTTTATATACAGGTTGTCGTCAACTTACAACCGTAATTTGTTCCGACCGACCGGTCGTAAGTGGAACTGGTCGTAAGTCGGCCTATTTTAGAATTACCTTACATATATTATACTGTGTAATGATATTATAATCATCTTTAAGTCATAATTTATCAATATTTTCTTTGTTCATTATTGTTATAACCATTGTATCACCAGTCTTAGTACTGTTATCATCTTTTTATGCCATTTCATATTTCTGTGAGATGGCACCTCCATCCTCATGCTAGATTAAAAAACTAAACCATGCACCATACGACGAGCTGTAAATAGCCAAAAGTACCACTGTCAGATCTGTGGGTCCTGTTGGAAAACTTGAAACACAAAGTGGATGCATTCCGCCATCTGGTGGCCTTGTGGCGCTATTGCAAGTGACTGAACTCGAGGTTGAGGTTCATGGCAGAAGCTGAAGGTTCTCAAGAATTCACTGAACAGATCAAGAAAATAACAGCGCTGTATCGATTTATGGATTAGATACTCTATTGAGTTATAGATTAGTTGCTTTATTGATTTATAGATTAGATAGTCTACTGAGTTATAGATTAGTTGCTGTATCGATTTATAGATTAGTTACTCTATTGAGTTATAGATTAGTTGCTGCATTGATTTATAGATGTTTTGCTGTATTGAGTTATAGATTAGTTGCTGAATCGATTTATAGATTAGTTACTCTATTGAGTTATAGATTTGTTGATGTATTGAGTCATAGATTAGTTGCCGTATTGAGTTATAGATTGGCTTCATCCAATCTACAGTACTGTTCTTTTGCAGTATGTGGTCACAGTGTAACACCAATCAGAGGAGAGGTACTGATGGACTGTATAACCGCATAGATGTGATGGGACAGAGGGCAGACAGCAGTGCTGTGGTGAAGGTGCGCAATATTAGGGACACAAACTTCACAATAGTGCTTAGCTGGGGCTTTAATAAGGCCAAACTAAAGTTTACACAAAACACACAACATGAAAACTGAAATAAACCTTGCTCCATTTTGGTGTCCATTTCACTTTCAGTTCCCTGCCTAAGCCTGGATCACTAAGCGATTTGCCTGGGCAGGTTTCTTCAAGCAACACTCAGAAACACAACAAGTGTACCAAGAGCACAGGTAAGTGCCATAGCACACATGAATCATGATGTCATATTTAACAGACATTTAATGTTTTCACAGCTATCTTATTTCTTCATTCACCTTGACAGTGGCTTTCACAGTCCTTAAATCCAGTCCAGCTTCACAAAGGTCCAGGCCATGTCTTTGGTCATGCAGGGTCAGTTCAACAACCCGTTCCTCCACCACAACAGGTCAAGTTCAAATCTGGCCATAAAAGCCCCACCCCAGCATTTCCCCCACAGCTACTTCACATCTGGGTGTGGAGTGGCAGGCTTTAGACAGGGAGCCTGATGGGTATTAGCCCCAGGTGTGCATCTTTACAGGTGAATTCCTCATTTGAAATCTTTCATGGCTCCATCTGTTGGAGCCATTTTGCCACCACATATCTCCCTCTAACACCTGCCATAAAGGTATCCATAAGACATGATAACATGCCATACAGTAACAACTTACCAGCATCCATAAGACATGCTAACATGCCATAGAGCAGCCAAATGATCTTCACACTAATAGCAATGTCCATGAGGTAGACAGGAAAGCATGTCAGAGGACATTCTTCCATTGTAACAGACTTTAAAGGCCCACTATATAATATAATGCTAATGGTTTACATTGAGCAAAAAGTCAAAGCCCTGGTATAATCGTAGAGAATTATTCCCCTCAAAAAATAAAGATAAAGATCCTTGTAAAAATCACTTGAAAAGGAAAAATAAATATTTAAAATAAGTAGCGTCACTAGTTCTGTGTTCATCTTCGTCTCCCGTATTTCATTCTTATTCTGGTTACCTGTTACCAAGACGCCAGTGCAAGACGTTAAATACTATGAGTACCATGATCCACTGAGATACTTAGTTGCCATCCATAAAACACAACTGAATGTGCTGTGGAAATTATATAGTGGGTCTTTATCATCAAGTCAAATTTATTATCCCACAATGGGGAAATGAATTTGCCTCAACACTCCAATACAAAATGAAACCAAAAGCATTAACATACAGAACACAAAGAGGACATACATTCAGCCCCAGCACACAACACAAACTAATATAATACACCATACCTGGGAAATAAGAAAGCATTACTGGGCTATGACTAAAGTTGCTCTGTGTGAGAGCTCATTACACAGACGGGCCCCGGCTGGGATAAAGGAGACCGCAGAGCGTTTAGTCCTTCTCCTGTGCTGCAGGAGCCCCCGCTGTCCCTATGGCTGTGCCTGCTCAGCTGGCTCCAGTCACCAGCAATCTGTGTGACCTTATTTTCCCTGAGTGTAACGCTCACTGGGAATGTGGAGACTGGGACAAGGCCGCAGGCCTAGGAGTACATACAGAAACACAGAGACATACACTTCCCTTCACTAGCTTAAGCCTCCGGGCAGCTGTACACTGCAGAACAGCGTCTGAAGTCCTATAATCACTGCAGGTTTCCTCCTGAATCTACAGGAACTGAGGCAGAGCAATGAGAGACTGGGCAGCTGTTCACTATGCAGCTAAAGCAGACATGAAACCTGTTTTTTACCCATCAAACATTGTCTGAATGATCTGTAAAACACTTTAGTTTACAGCCCTATCTACTGCAGTTAAGACATGAGAATACCTGTGGAGTTGTGAGAATTACTGTTGGAAAAACAATGGATTGCAGTTTTTTTAAACGGCCACTAGATGGTGCAGGAAGTTCTGTTTCAAACTGATTTCTGGGACCGCTGCGCAAGCACAATAAAGGGCTTAAAATGTGCTTGTGCCAGTTTTTATGAAAGAAAAAACCTTGACAAGTAAATGCTACATTTACGGAAATCTTGACCCATGCGTAAACGCATTTTAGTGAAATATGTGTTCAAATGAGAATTTCACTCAATTATTTGGACTCAGAAGACTGCTAGTCAGCGGAAAATCCATTCCTTAGTAATCGTTTTGTTACCAATACATAACCAAAAATAAAAGAGATTCATCTTTTTTCAATTAATTGGGGCATTAATTAGTCCACACTGATTGATTCAAAGCAATTCCACTCATTGTGAAAGGGTTATAAAAGGGCTGGGTGATGCCCGTGCACAATGATGCGCAATGGCTGCTTTAGCACTGTTGGAGGGCTTTGCCAATGGCAGGCTTCAGATGGAGAGGGTGTAACAGCAATGGCTGCTTTAGCACTGTTGGAGGGCTTTGCCAATGGCAGGCTTCAGATGGAGAGGGTGTTCAGCAATGGCTGCTTTAGCACTGTTGGAGGGCTTTGCCAATGGCAGGCTTCGGATGGAGAGGGTGTTCAGCAATGGCTGCTTTAGCACTGCTGGAGGGCTTTGCCAATAGCAGGCTTCGGATGGAGAGGGTGTTCAGGGACCACACGGATTTTCAGGCCCATGATGATGACTGGCTTATGAGCCCATTTCCGTTCCCAAGAGCAATTCTCTTTGAATTGTGTGCTGAACTAGGCCCAACCTTAGAGCGACCAACCTCCAGAAACCGGCCAATGCCAGTCCACTTACAGATTTTGACCACTCTAGGGCTTCTGGCAACCGGCACGTTCCAGAGGGAATTGGGGGGCAGGTCGGGGATTTCACAACCCTCACTGAGCCTCGTGATGCCATCCGAGTGGGAATGACCCGGCCATGCCTGCGGTTTCCCTACAGTGCGGGGGAACAGGCCGACATCAAAGCCCAATTTACAGCCACGTCCGCTTTCCCAAATGTAATGGATGCAGTCGACTGCACTCATATTGCAGTCAGATCAGATTCAGCTTTATTGTTGCATCTTCATCATATTCACATATACAAATAGAGCAAAAATCTTAAGTCTCGCCCCCTCGACCTCCAGCAGAACAATACAATATGCAATAAAACAATACAATACACAATTAAAACACAAAAACCGACATGATAATGATGCTGAAGAGAACCAAGTGCTGAATATAATAAGTATGTATCCTGCTAAAAAACAGCAGTAGAGCAGCATTAAATCAATGTAAAAACACTTAAAACACTTAAAATCCTAGTGATTAAAATCAGAATGATTCCTCCGTGTCCATGAGCCTGATGGCTGGTGGCAGAAGGAGTCCTTCAGTCTGCTGGACCGGGCTCTGAGGCTGCGCCTCCCTGAGGCTGCAGCTGGAACAGGCTGGTGTTGGGGTGGCTGGGGTCTTTCACCATTTATCAGGCCTTGATGCACCCACAGGAGGGGGCGGCCTGTAGCGTAGTGGTTAAGGTGCAGGACTGGGATACGCAAGGTCGGTGGTTCTAATCCTGGTGTAGCCACAATAAGATAATCAACTGTATGTCACTCTGGATAAGAGCATCTGCCAAAGGGCAATAATGTAATGTAATGTACCGGCTGTTATAAATGTCCTGTATGCAGGGGAGCTCACAGCCTCTGATCTTCTGAGCTGTTATAAATGTCCTGTATGCAGGGGAGCTCACAGCTGATCTTCTGAGCTGTTATAAATGTCCTGTATGCAGGGGAGCTCACAGCCTCTGATCTTCTGAGCTGTTATAAATGTCCTGTATGCAGGGGAGCTCACAGCCTCTGATCTTCTGAGCTGTTATAAATGTCCTGTATGCAGGGGAGCTCACAGCCTCTGATCTTCTGAGCTGTTATAAATGTCCTGTATGCAGGGGAGCTCACAGCCTCTGATCTTCTGAGCTGTTATAAATGTCCTGTGTGCAGGGGAGCTCACAGCCTCTGATCTTCTGAGCTGTTATAAATGTCCTGTGTGCAGGGGAGCTCACAGCCTCTGATCTTCTGAGCTGTTATAAATGTCCTGTATGCAGGGGAGCTCACAGCCTCTGATCTTCTGAGCTGTTATAAATGTCCTGTATGCAGGGGAGCTCACAGCCTCTGATCTTCTGAGCTGTTATAAATGTCCTGTATGCAGGGGAGCTCACAGCCTCTGATCTTCTGAGCTGTTATAAATGTCCTGTATGCAGGGGAGCTCACAGCCTCTGATCTTCTGAGCTGTTATAAATGTCCTGTGTGCAGGGGAGCTCACAGCCTCTGATCTTCTGAGCTGTTATAAATGTCCTGTATGCAGGGGAGCTCACAGCCTCTGATCTTCTGAGCTGTTATAAATGTCCTGTATGCAGGGGAGCTCACAGCCTCTGATCTTCTGAGCTGTTATAAATGTCCTGTATGCAGGGGTGCTCACAGCCTCTGATCTTCTGAGCTGTTATAAATGTCCTGTATGCAGGGGAGCTCACAGCCTCTGATCTTCTGAGCTGTCTCTGCGACTCTTTGTGTTGCTCTGCGGCTGTGAGCAGTGCAGTTCCCGTGCCATGCTGTGACACAGCCAGTTAAAACACTTTGGCTTGTTCCCCTGTAGAAAGCAGGCAGGATACTGGGCCCCAGGACAGACTTGTTGAGCCTTCTCAGGTGGAAGAGGCGCTGCTGGGCCTTCTTCACCCCCTGATCCGCATGAGTGCCCCATTTTAGGTCCTCTGTGATGTTGATGCCAAGGACCCTGAACTGGCCCCCTCTCTCCACAGCAGCACCTCACATTCTGATGGGGGCCGACTCCGTCTTCCTCCCCCTCCTGAAGTCCACCAGCAGCTCTTTGGTTTTGGCCACGTTGGGCGAGAGTATGTTTCCCTTGCTCCACTGTTCCAGGTGGTCGACCTCCCTCCTGTAGGCCGTCTCGTCCCCATCGGTGATCAAGCCCACCACGGTAGCATCACGGGCGAACTTGAGCACCAGGTTTGAGTGATGTGTGGCCACACAATCATGTGTGTACAGAGAGTAGAGGAGGGGCTCAGGACACAGCCCTGAGGAGCTCCTGTGTTCAGAGTCAGAGGAGCAGAGGTGATGGAGCCCAGCCTCACTGCCTGCCCCGCTCAGTCAGGAAGTCCAGGATGAGATCGCACAGCTCAGGGAGAAACCCAGGTTGTTGAGTTTAACGACCAGTTTGGAGGGGATTATTGTGTTGAATGCTGAACTGTAGTCAGCAAACAGCAATCTGGCATAAATCCTTGCTGTGGTTGAATAGAACCTAAAGTAAAATCGGAACATAATTGATTGAAAACAGGAGACTTGGAGGAAAGCTTTGGATAACGATTGCATGTAAAAGCATGTGCATGTGCGACACTTATTGCATGTAAAGCTTTTGCTTCGGATTTATTGTGAAAAAGAGTGTGATTCACGTTGCTGATGTGTGGTGTGGTGTGACAGGTGGTCAGAGTTTGAGCCCTAAAGGGGGGTTGTGAGAGTGAAGGTGCTGACAGGTGGTCAGAGTTTGAGCCCTAAAGGGGGGTTGTGAGAGTGAAGGTGCTGACAGGTGGTCAGAGTTTGAGCCCTAAAGGGGGGTTGTGAGAGTGAACGTGCTGACAGGTGGTCAGCGTTTGAGCCCTAAAGGGGGGTTGTGAGAGTGAACGTGCTGACAGGTGGTCAGAGTTTGAGCCCTAAAGGGGGGTTGTGAGAGTGAACGTGCTGACAGGTGGTCAGAGTTTGAGCCCTAAAGGGGGGTTGTGAGAGTGAACGTGCTGACAGGTGGTCAGAGTTTGAGCCCTAAAGGGGGGTTGTGAGAGTGAAGGTGCTGACAGGTGGTCAGAGTTTGAGCCCTAAAGGGGGGTTGTGAGAGTGAACGTGCTGACAGGTGGTCAGAGTTTGAGCCCTAAAGGGGGGTTGTGAGAGTGAACATGCTGACAGGTGGTCAGAGTTTGTGCCCTAAAGGGGGGTTGTGAGGAGTGAAGGTGCTGACACTGGGTTACCCTGTCTGAGAGAAAAGGATATATAAGTCCAGAAGACATTGACGACTTTGTTCAGGCGGTAAAGGTATTTTTCCGATATCATCATCATCATCATCACTGTAAGGCTAAGGAGCATTTAGAAGTGTTAAATAAGTGTTTGTTTTTTGTAAATGTTGACCATGTGGCAAATGTTGAAATGTGAGATCAATATCTAACACACGAAAACGCGACGGACTAATATTACGAGAGAAAAAGAGTAATTGTGCAGTTAATTAAGGGTTAAGAGAGCATTTTTGGAGAGAGGCAGTGTGTAGATCCAGTGACAGGATTAATAAAAAGCATTGGATACGAGTTTTAGAGGAAGAAACTTGTGAAAGGATGCTGGCATTGGGGGACATCAAAGCCCTGCTGGCCAGGGTGATGGGTGCAGAAAGAATGGCTGAACTGCTGAACAGAGCCAATCTCCCGGGGGTAGCTGACAACCCCTTGGCAGACGGGGTGCCACTGGACAGTCACAGAAACGTGCTGTGGACCGCCCTGAGAGAGACTTTTCCATTCAGCCTGGATCCTAAAGCACTGAAGGGGGAGCCACAGGGGGACACTGAAAATCCAGCAGCATATCTGGAGAAGCAGCTCAAAAGATGGCGCACTATGACAGAAAGGGAGATTACACAAGACTCCATCATGCTGACGATGTTTCGCTCTGCCATTGTGGAAGCCATGCCCCCTCCTGTGAAATCCAGACTGGATGAGGTGGTAGGCCTGATGGCAAAGAGTGAGCGGGAATTCACTGAACACTGGTCCACGCGGCGGAGAAGTACCGCAAAGAGGAAAAGAAATAAGATGACCGACAAAAAGAACTCCAACAGAAGCTGCTGCAGCTGCAGCTGAAGGAACTGAAAAAGAAAAAGACAAGCCAAAGAAAATAGCACCAGTGATGGCAGATTTCATGTTTGAAGAAATGCTGCCGCCTATGTCCCGGAACCAGAGAAAGGGGGGTGGAGATGGACCCGTGTCCAGCGTCATCTCCATTATTTTAGGAATGCCTCCTGCATTTTTACAGGGGCAGCCCTCAGGGTCTAAATTGGGGACGGCAGCAGGCCCAGGGGGTACGGCCCTACCAGCTGGGACAAGGAGCTAATAAAGGGAATCAAGGCAACAAGGACCAGAACCAGAACCAGAACCAGGGACAAAGAGGGGCAGGCCAGGGAGGGCCACCAGTGTGTTGGGGCTGCAACAAGCCAGGACACACCAGAAGAAACTGCCCAACAAATCCCTGGGAAGAACAAAATCAAGGAGGAGCCCCACAACAAGGGAGTGGAGGAGGTCCAGTGAATTATCAAGGCACACAATAGGGGTGCCCAGAGAACCTGAAGGAGGTAGGACAACATGTGCTGATGACAAACAATTCAGCTCAAGAGCCAATTATAAATGGAAACATTACTGGAAATTGGGTGCCCATGATGATAGATACTGGAGTCACATGTATAAGATCACAACATGCTGAAGACCTACCGATGTCAGGAAAATATGTTAAAACAGTAGGGTTCTCGGGAAAAGCACAACTGACACCAATGACAGCTCCAGTGTCTGTCCAAATAGGAGACAAAGTGACAAACATCCCGTTGTAGGGAGGCAATACTTGCATTAGGTATAAGGCTGGAGTGTCCAGAGAGAGGGATAGACCTGACAAATGTAAATAGCCAAATGCCAGTGTTGAATCAAAGTGATGCTAATATCTATTGGCTGGGAGATTTAGCAGGTTCACAAATAGAAAAAACATGGGCATAATGGGGAAAATATGTTGAAGCACAAATACCAGAAGCCTACTGGCCCCAATCAGAATTGCATTGCACTATGAGATTTGATCCAGAGCTAAACAAGAAGAGAGAGAAAAAATGGCTCAAAGAAGCAAAGTGAGGTGAGGTCCAATGCACTGATAATAGGGCCTGGAGGAGCTGCCCTTGTGGTGCACAAAACAGACTGGATGAAAAAGTGGCACCAAGTTCCAGGAGCATCTCCTCATGTCACACTCAAGATCCATCCAGGATACCAGTCAAAGGATTTGGGTCCAATGACCAAAAGAGCAGAGACTACAGAATTCCTGAAAACAGACAATCTGATAATCTGGCTGTCCAAAGATGGAAGCATGATAAAATATACACAGACACAGAAATGACAGGAACACCAAATGAAGTGCAAGTCAAAAATCAGGAAAACAGAAAGTAAAGACTATTACAATGCAAAGCTGCAGAAAGTGATGGACCTGAGTGCAGGAAAGACAAAGACAGAGGATAGGGACCTATCCTCAGTACCAGAAGTGCTCTGGTCACAGCATGACACAGATGTAGGAAGGGTAAAGTCAGCTAACCCAATTGTAGTGAAATTAAGAAAGGGCTGCAAAGGGGCTTGGCGACCGCAGTATCCATTGAAAAAGGAGGCAGTTGAGGGAATAAGACCGACAATTGAGGGACTGTTGGAGGCAGGGGTATTAAGAGAAACAAAGAGCAATTGTCATACTCCATTGTTGCTGGTGTTTAAAGCAGATAAAACAAAATGGAGATTGGTACATGATTTGAGGGCAGTCAATGAGGTAGTGGAGGATTTTGGGGCAGAAGTGCTTAACCCCCACACGTTATTGACAAATATACCAGCCCAAGCAGAATATTTCTCTGTGATTGACTTGTGCTCAGCCTTTTTCAGTGTACCCCTGGACCCCAAGAGTCAGGAACTATTTGCATTCCAGTACGGAGATAAGCAATACACTTACACTAGAATGCCACAGGGGTTTAAACACTCACCACATGTGTTTAATCAGGTGTTAAAGGACGATTTGGACGGCTTAGAAGCTGAAAGCACAATTTTACAATACATAGATGATTTGCTACTGTGTTCTGAAACCAAAGAACAATGTGAGAGGGACACAATTAAGTTGTTAAAGAAATTGGCAGAAGGGGGACACGAGATGTCCAAACAAAAATTGCAATATTGTCAACCAAAAGTAGAGTATCTGGGTAGGGAGATCGAAAAAGGTCAAAAGGGAATAGCCAAACACCAAATAGAAGCAATAGTCAAAGTGCCCAAACCACAAACAGTTTGGCAGATGATGACCTTCTTAGGAATGACGGGCTTTAGCTCAGATTGGATAGAGAGCTACGCAGAAAAAATAGCGCCACTCAGAAAAATAATGAAAGAAGCAGGGCACACAGAGAAAAATGTTTTAAAATGGGATGAAGATGCTACAGTGGCGTTTGAAGGGATAAAAAAGGAGCTGGTGATGGCACCAGCCCTAGCTCTACCAAATTATGAGAAAGAGTTCCATTTGTATGTGTCAAATAGGGAAAATGGATTTGCGGCAGCGATATTGTTACAGGAAACATGTAAGGGGAGAAAGAAGCAGCCAATTGCATTATTATAGCACTAAATTGGACAAGGTGGCACAAGGGTACCCACCATGCTACCAGGGGTTGGCAGCAGCGTACTATGCATATGAAAAGGCAGCTACAATAACTATGGGTTATCCTGTAACAATATACACACATCACAAGATAAGTGAGCAGGGAATGTTTGTATTGACACCAGCAAGAATAAGCAATTATCGGCTGTTGTTGACATACCCAGACATGACCATAAAGGAATGCGCTACGAACAATATAGCAGATTCCATGCCACTGCCACATGAGGGAGAGCCCCATGATTATGTTGCTGAGTCAAAAGAGTTCTCCAAATTGAGAAAAGACTTGAAGTCTGAACCATTGGAAATGAGTGACAAAAGAACTCTGTTTGTGGATGGATCATGCTATAGGGATCATAGAGGCAACCATGCAGGGTACGCAGTGGTAGAAAAAGTAGGCAACAGAATTGTACCTTTGTTGGCAAATAGGTGTGAACAGCCATGTTCAGCACAGCTGGCAGAATTGAAAGCACTAACACAGGCATGTGAGGCAGCAGAAGGCCAGCAGGTAGACATATATACTCATTCAGCATATGCGCATGGAGTGTGTCATTCGTTTGGAGCAGTATGGAAGCAGAGAGGATTTAAGAAAAGCAATGGAGAGCCAATTCAACATAAAGAGCAGATATTGAATTTAATAATGGCAATGCTAAAACCAAAGTCATTGGCTATTATTACGTGTCAGGCACACAAAAAGGGAAATGACATGGTAACTGAGGGAAACAAAGCAGCAGATGAGTTGGCTAAACAGGCCTCAGGATGTTCAGCTATGGTAATAGCCCCACAGATAACGGTTGTGGCTCAGCCAGAATTGGATGACATAAAGGAAATGCAAAGAGTGGCATCTCAGAGAGAAAAGACGCTGTGGGAACAAAGGGGGGCGAAAGAAGGAGATGATGGGATATGGAGAAACTCAGAGGGTTTGTTTGTAGCTCTGAGTCCGCTACTAACAATACTAATTGGGGAAGCGAATGGGGTAGATCACTGTGCAAGGGGGGAGGTAATGAGAAAAATAAAACAAGAGGGGTTTTGGTCTCCTTATCCTAAGTGTCAGTAGATTACCAATTGGGACAATGTGAAAACTGTCCACAAAATAATGCAAGAAAAGGAATAACTACTCCATTAGGGCATATTCCAGTACCAGAAGGCCCATTTAAGCATCTGGTAATGGACTGTGTAGATATGGGGAAAACGGTGCGTGGTAACAGGTACATGTTGGTAATCATTGACAGGTTCAGCAGATGGGTGGAGGCAGTTCCATCAAAAGATTTGGGGGCAGGAACAGTGGTAAAGTTCTTGTCTACGGAGGTGATTCCTAGGTATTGCAAACACTCAGAGTAAAACAAAGATTTGGCTGTGTCTACCATCCTCAATCACAAGGAATGGTGGAGAGAATAAATGGAACGCTTAAAGCCAAGATCAACAAAATATGTGTTGACACAAAAGTGAATTGGATTGATGCTTTACCTTTGGCCTTAATGAGTTATCGAATGCAGCAGAATAGGATGACTCACTTAAGGGATTGTACGTTTTATACATGTGATGGAAAGCTCCAGACCTGCCCATATCACTGTATATGGTCTGCAGCCACAGGTTTATATAAGAATATGACCAAGTGCACAAATTGGCCTCGCACTGGTGTCATGGTTCCCCCAATGGATTGGCACTTAGACCCTCAATATAGTCCACTGTTATTTCCGAAAGGGAGGTCAATCGGTGGGTATGTTTTCGTGGGTCTGCAAA
The DNA here is from genome assembly GCF_963514075.1 of Conger conger. Classification (NCBI taxonomy): domain Eukaryota; kingdom Metazoa; phylum Chordata; class Actinopteri; order Anguilliformes; family Congridae; genus Conger; species Conger conger. The sequence continues at coordinate 1,476,582 of NW_026890511.1, forward strand.
ACAATTTGGGTGGAAGGAAGAAATGTTATGCCAGAATCAGGACCACCCAGAGGTATAATGCATAAACAAACTGGACAATTGGCTGACGTGGTGGTTATGTGGGTCCGAATATAGGCCACGGGCCAGTTTACCCAGAAATTGGACAGGATTGTGCGCTAGAATAGTGCAAGCACAAAGAACAGTAATTATACCAACCTCAGCTCAAGGTAGAGAGCAGTCAGGAGAGCGAGAGGATCATGGTGAAGGAACCTCAGCTCAAGCTAGAGAGCAGTCAGGAGAGCGAGAGGATCCTGGTGAAGGAACCTCAGCTCAAGGTAGAGAGCAGTCAGGAGAGCGAGAGGATCCTGGTGAAGGAACCTCAGCTCAAGGTAGAGAGCAGTCAGGAGAGCGAGAGGATCCTGGTGAAGGAACCTCAGCTCAAGGTAGAGAGCAGTCAGGAGAGCGAGAGGATCCTGGTGAAGGAACCTCAGCTCAAGGTAGAGAGCAGTCAGGAGAACGAGAGGATCCTGGTGAAGAAACCCCTGACAGAGGTGCAAGTGGAGCAGAAGGAGGAGAAGCAATCTCACCAGCACGATTTGTTACCGATGTCCAAGACCTCATCCATGGACTTGACACCATCAATTGGGCCAACTATTGGTAAAGTAAAAGACAGGGAGAAGAGAAAGAGCGATTTCTACAGTAACATTGTGATAGAAGACTATGAACAGAGTGAAGATGAGAAACAGATCTTATGGTACATCGCTAGTAATAATCCGTGGTACTGATGGGCTAATTATACCCAAGCCAAAAATAACCTGGATAAAGTAAATAGGAAGGCAGGTTTCTTTATATCATTAATAATTTTCTGACTAGTCAAATAGCTAATCCAGTTAGCCTCCAGCTAGAGTGAGTGAGCAGCAGACATTTTTGACAGTTGAAAATGGATAAATTTCTACAGCAGAATAGTGGGCGGAGCTTGCGTAACCTAGCAATCAGCTACCCTGAAGAAGTCAGCAGTGAAACAGGGAGAAAGAGGCACAAAGCTAGGCTACTGAAAGAGACTCCAGAGATGCTCAGAGCAGAGTTTACTGTGCTGAATGAGAGAGAGGTGAAATCAGACCTGCTGTTCTACACAGAGCACCCAGAAGCCTGGCATTCTGCTCTCCGTGCAGATGATAAAAACATGAAATTGGCCGCAATAAAACAATGAGGCAATTGTACCTGGACACCACCCCCAAATTTAACATCAATATATAAAACAACGGTACTGTCATGATTCAAGCATCTGAATTAAAATGAGAGCAGTTTGAGACTAAAACATGAAGTTGAACAGAAGAAATCCTCTGTGCCCTATAAAGCCCCATCTGCTCCCAGTGTGACCGTATCAGCCTCCCTGACACACACAGTGCCCAGCCCTGCCCAGCCAGCCTCCTCCAGCACACTGACAGCCACTCACAGCCCTGCCACACCCAGAACACCGCTGTCTGTACAGCGCATCCAGGACTGCCTATCCCTCCTAGAGGTAGAATCAATCTAAATGAGAGAGAGTAAACTGCCAGAGACAAACAGTATTCAGAGATGCACAACTGAATTTACCCAATTCAAAGAGGAAACCCAGACAAAAATGGAACAACTAGGAGAGAGCACAACTGATCTCCGTAAGGAAAATGAGGCTCTAAGAGCAGAACTGAGAGATTTAAAGGAGGACCTGGAGCAGAGAGACACGCAGATCCTCAGTCTCAGAGATGAGCTGCTCACAGACCACAGACTGCACATCACAGACTGAGAGCAGCTCAGCCCTCAGAATCACTGCAGACCACAGACTGCACATCACAGACTGAGAGCAGCTCAGCCCTCAGAATCACTGCAGACCACAGACTGCACATCACAGACTGAGAGCAGCTCAGCCCTCAGAATCACTGCAGACCACAGACTGCACATCACAGACTGAGAGCAGCTCAGCCCTCAGAATCACTGCAGACCACAGACTGCACATCACAGACTGAGAGCAGCTCAGCCCTCAGAATCACTGCAGACCACAGACTGCACATCACAGACTGAGAGCAGCTCAGCCCTCAGAATCACTGCAGACCACAGACTGCACATCACAGACTGAGAGCAGCTCAGCCCTCAGAATCACTGCAGACCACAGACTGCACATCACAGACTGAGAGCAGCTCAGCCCTCAGAATCACTGCAGACCACAGACTGCACATCACAGACTGAGAGCAGCTCAGCCCTCAGAATCACTGCAGACCACAGACTGCACATCACAGACTGAGAGCAGCTCAGCCCTCAGAATCACTGCAGACCACAGACTGCACATCACAGACTGAGAGCAGCTCAGCCCTCAGAATCACTGCAGACCACAGACTGCACATCACAGACTGAGAGCAGCTCAGCCCTCAGAATCACTACAGACCACAGACTGCACATCACAGACTGAGAGCAGTCAGGCAGAGCCACAGGCCAGCCCCAAGCCCAGCACCGCCCCCCCTCAGGACCCCAGCCCTCCATCAGCATCACAGCCTGAGAACAGCCGGACAGAGCTACACCCAGCACCTACCCCACCCTGCTCACAGCCTACTGCAGGGAACCAGCCCCCACCACAGCCCCCGAAAACCACCATACTCATCGACTCTAATGGCAAGTTCCTGCAGCACAGACAGATGTTCCCCACACACAGGGTAGGACAATTCTGGTGTCCCACTACTGACACAGCACACAAACTCCTGTGTCGTTCCCGACTAGGCGAGCCAGATAACATTATCACACACACGGGTATGACCTGTGTTCTCAGGGAGAGAGGGTTTCACAGGCAGTGACAAAGGTGGCCCAAAAAGCACCCAGGGAGTTCCCCACAGCCAACATCACCATCTCCACTTTACTGCCTCGAAAGGATGTCCCTTCTGAACTAATCAATAACATAAGCCGAGCCATCACCACAGATTGTGCTACACTGACGGGAGTTAAAGTCATATATATATATAGCCCTGTGATGGACTGGCGACCTGTCCAGGGTGTATTCCTGCCTTTCACCCAATGTATGCTGGGATAGGCTCCAGCCCCCCTGCAACCCTGTTCAGGATAAGCGGGTTAGGATAATGAATGAATGAATGAATGAATATATATATATATATATAAAATAAAATAAAAAACAGGTGTGTATATGTGTATGTATGCATGTATGTATATGTATATATATATATGTGTGTATATATGTATGTATGTATGTGTATATGTATGTACATGTATGTGTATACATATATAGCCTATTTTTTACCACTTGTTCCCTTGTTGCTACTTCTTGATTTATCAGTGTCACTTTTTATTGTACAAATCTATAACAAATGAAATTTTATTGAAAATGAGATCATTCCTGATTAGCCTGATTCATTGACATTTGGAATTAAAAGCACAAATTCAGAATTCCACATAAACATATATCATGATGTAGGGACTACAACTTCCACATGCCCACAGGAGAATTCTGCGACGTCCACCACGAATGACGTCTAACTTGGTTCAGCCAATCCCGTAATGGCGGGAGCAATAAACGGTCCCGTATAAGAGCAAGACACGTTCTTGGGATCTCTCTTCTGGCTCTTCTGCTTCTTCTTCTGCTTCTTCTCTTCGACGCACCCTTTTTGGCCAGTCGCTTCAGCTCATCTGCTCCGAGACTCGGACAGAGGCTGAATGCTGCACAGCGCACTACCAGGCCTACGGACACACCCAGTTACCTCGCGGTAACTACGTGGCCTATAGTGAGTGGAAATTGTTGTACGCGGAACGCTACATCAGTTTACCCCAATAAAGCTCAACAACGAAACAGCAACGAACTTTTACACCTGGAAAAGGACCAGCGGATCAGACGACAACGCGCTGCTAAGACGGGAACACCCCAGCCTGCGCATCTCTCCCGGACACCATTCACAGCACCATCGCCGCTTCTACAAGGACAGCATGTCTTTTGGATCCAGCAATGCGTATGGACTCAGTAAGAAAACAAACATTCAGGCATAGCCAGTGTTTAGTTTAGTCTTAACTGTTTTTGTGAATCTGTGTTTCAATATTTACCATCCAACCATTGTAATGTGTTTGGTTAGCTACATATATATGTACGTGAATTGATTCGCCGTCTTTTGCGCATATATAGAGTAAAACTACGCAAGTAGTCCCTTCTCACAGCTAACTCTAACTCATTACCACACCCAGAACTCTAGCGACACGCGCGCTTGCGCGCGCCACACACACGCACACACACGCACACACACATACCAAACTAAATTTCCTTACTAACTTCCCGTTAGTTTATCTGTTATGTGTTTGTATGTTTGTTTAATAAATATATTTTATTAAACCCCGGTGTCCGTTTTGGAATCGCATAGACATGAGAGCCGAGTTAAAGCAGTCTTTCGAAGAACTTCCAACCTTCAGGTTATCGGTATGTTTAATCATTAAAATTGGTTATTTTAAATATTAATTAAAATACTAAATTTGTGGTTAGATATTCCTGATAATAGTAATTTTATGAGACTGATTACTTTTTGCAGTTATACTGCTACACAACGTTTAACTGGCGCCCCGGTTTCGTAGAGAGTAAAATCCCTGCGTTATTTGGCGGCCCGTGCGAGGACCCTACATAATTTGGAGTCCCGTGCGAGGACCCCTACAATGACATCATAGTTCTTTTAGAGACATGGTGCCGTGACAACATAAACACTCACTGTCCCCCAAACTACCGAGAAATTGTACTTCCATCCCTAAAACATAATACCATTTTGGGAGAGACTCAGGAGGGGTGGTGATATGGTACAAAGAGGAACTATCATCCAATCTATTTGAAACTGAAAGAAAACCAACATATATGTGGGTAAAAGAATTAAACAAAAACACCATTGAGTGTAATAATGACATGTACATTGTGGGAGAAAAATATAATGTAACCTAGGACATATGTATCCAGATATGTACAATGCATATAGTTAGAAAACTGCTTGAAAGAATAAGATGTGCTTGTGACAGATAACCAGCAGAAATGTAGGGGAGGGGTGAGTGTTCTGCCACAGCATTACGTCATATGGGCGCATGTGCAGCGGAAAAGCAGAACAAAGTATACAGGCTGCCAAGACGGGCAGAAAGAACACTCTCCCAAGGTTTAGCGCGCTTGTTATGATAAAATAATGAGGAATCGCACCCAAGGTCAGTTCCTCCGAAACCAGCCTAAGGAGGAAAGACGGATGATTAATGTTAGCTTTGTAGTTGCTGTAGCAGTGTGTTAATTGCAAAACAAATGTTACACGACTTAACGGGCAGATGAGGACTCAGGAGTACAACGTGTGATGGAAAAGTACTGGACACTGTATGGAGATGATTGGCTTTTGCCATAATGTATTCATGTGATAAAGCAGGATGTGTAATGGTATAAGAGTAGACACCCTGTCTGTTAAAATCTAGAGTCTCACATTGGTGTGATGCATTCTCCGTGCTTTGTTTTGCTGTAGCATCAATAAAGCTTGTATTATTGTAACTCTCCTTGCTGTGACAGAACTGGGTTCTTTTAAATGGGAAAGGTTGCTTGCAAGAAGTCTCTCCTAAGGAAAGGGAATTTCCCCAACAACATTTATATGGCCTACATTCCCCCTTTAGAGTCGCCCAACTTCGATGACAATTTATTTTGAAATTCTCCATTCGGAGATAAGGCATTGCCAGGCCCATGGTAATGTCCTACTGATCGGAGATTTAAATGCCAGAACAGGGTCAGAGAATGATATTGTGGATTCTGCTGGCAACAGCCACATTTTCAGAACATCCTCTGTCTACCATAACCCCACCACTACCCAAAGAAACAGTCTCGATTATACTGCAAACAAAAATGGCAAAGAGTTAGTGCACCTCTGTCAATCCTTAGATCTGTACATGCTTAATGGAAGGATCAGAGGGGACTCTTTAGGGAGGTTCACTTGTTGTTCAGCTCTTGGGGCTAGTGTAGTCGATTATGCAATCACTGACATGGACCCCTCCTTCATTAGTGCATTCACTGTCAGACCACAGTCACCACTTTCTGATCACTGTCAGATAAATGTATACTTAAAAAGAAATGGACAAAAGATAGTCAAAGAACCCGAGCCCTGCAAAACATTTCAGCTGAACAAAACGTTCAAATGGGCTCATGACAGTGATGTAAAATTTAAAACAGGAATCAGTTCACTGGAGACTACTAACCTTATTAACAACTTTCTCCCAAAAACATTCCAACCAAACCCATCTGGCATAAATATGGCTGTAACCCAAATTAACAAAATATATTATAAATCAGCCAACAAAGCAGGTGTCAAAAACAAAAGTCAGAAATCTGGCCTGAGACCCAAAAAGAAACATGGTTTGACGAGGACTGCAGAAGTGTCAGAAAGAAAATGAAGACACTTGTCCTACCAAAAACACCATGAACCACACAATTTGGGAAATTGTCAAAACTACACTGAAATACTGAGAGAATATAAAAAGATTTTCAGACACAAACATTATAATCATTATAATCAAACCCTGAGAGAAATTGATTCTATTGAGAAAAATCAGTTCTGGGAACAACGGAACAAAATGAGCAACAGGAGCACACAAAATCTGGCTATACAAGACTGGAATACCTGGAAAACACATTTCGAAAACTTATATAAACAAATATCACCAAACAATCTCAATTTGGAACAGAGCAAAATCAAAGAAAAACTAAAAATCCTAGAATCAACTATCAAAAACAATCAGAACCCACTTGACTACCAAATATTAATTAAAGAATTATAAGACCAAATTAAGAAACTTAAACCAAGAAAAGCTTGTGGCCATGACAGCATCAGGACAGAGATGCTTAAACACAGCACTGCTGAGCTGCAGCTGGCCCTGCTCAAATAGTTCAATCTCGTTCTCCAAGCTGGCTGCTTCCCTGAGAAGCTGGGAAGGTTCACCACTGTTCCATGTTTTCGCCATTTGTGGATGGCTCTCACTGTGGTTCGCTGGAGTCCCAAAGCTTTAGAAATGGCTTTATAACCTTTTCCAGACTGATAGATCTCAATTAATTTCTTTCTCATTTGTTCCTGAATTTCTTTAGATCTCGGCATGATGTCTAGCTTTTGAGGATCATTTGGCCTACTTCACTTTGTCAGGCAGGTCCTATTTAAGTGATTTCTTGATTGAGAACAGGTGTGGCAGTAATCAGGCCTGGGTGTGGCTAGAGAAATTGAACTCAGGTTTGATAAACCACAGTTAAGTTATGTTTTAACAGGGGGGGCAATCACTTTTTCATACGGGGCCATGTAGGTTTGGAATTTTTTTCTCCCTTAATAAACAAACACCTTTTCACACCACTGTACATTAGAGGGGAAAAGCATCCAACTGAAGCCCTGCATGCAGAATTCTGCAAACACCAAACAAAGCATGTAGGGCTGAATTAGGACGATTCCCATTGATTACAAACATACAAAAAAGGTCACTCAAATTCTGGATGCATCTGAAATCAAGTCCCAAAACAACACTGCAGTTCCATGCATTTCAAACCCAAGAGCTGAACCCTGAAAAGAGTCCACTAAGTCAGCTGGTACTGAGACTAACCAATCAGCTCACACCTAACAAGAACATCTCTCAGGCCAGCACTGCTTCTCAAACACAAATCAGAATAAACCAAATTGCTAAACAAAATAAAACCATTTATCTGGAACATTGGAACAATCAAACCAAAGCACAAAACAAGCTTACTTGCTACCTGGCCCTAAAACGTGAATAAAAATGGGCTGAATATCTTGTGACTGTCCGTGATATGAAGCAGAGATGACTCCTTACCAAGTACAGACTCAGTGACCACAACCTAGTCATTGAAAAAGGTAGACATAAAAACTCCTGGCTGCCAAAAGAACAGAGGATATGTGGTCACTGTATGACAGGTGAGGTTGAAATGGAGGTGCACTTGTGAAAAATGTGAAAAATATAATAATATTAGAGAAAAATATTTTCATGAATTTAAAAAACATATCCCCAACAAAAGAGAGCAATCAACTGCCAATAGTCTTGGGGGAGGGACCAACTGCACATATTGCAGTAAAATATGTGTCTGAATGTCACATACTCAGAGACAGTGAGTGACAAAACTAACATACAATTCTACATTTCACAAACACTCACACACACTCAGACACACAGACACATATTGACATAGAATTTACCTGTTATAAAAACAGTTAGACATGCCAATAAAGCAATTTGAATTTGAATTTGAGAGGGAGAGAGAGGGTGAGAGAGAGAGAGGGAGAGAGAGGGAGAGGGGGAGGGAGAGAAGGAGAGAGAGGGAGAGAGGAAGGGAGAGAGGGAGAGAGAGAGAGCCAAATAGAAGTTGAGCTGAGTGCCTCAATACAGGAGCTGAGGGGAGAGGTGCAGGAGCTGAAAAAGGAGTGAGCTCACTGCAGTGAGAGAGGAGCTGCACCTCAGGGACAGGACTGTGCAGAGCCTGAGGGAGCAGATCCAGAGCCTCCAAGCCAACACCAGCCCCCCACAGACCTGATCCACACCCCACACCCACTCTGAGGGAGACAGACCCAACACCAGCCCCCCACAGACCTGATCCACACCCCACACCCACTCTGAGGGAGACAGACCCAACACCAGCCCCCCACAGACCTGATCCACACCCCCACACCCACTCTGAGGGAGACAGACCCAACACCAGCCCCCCAAAGACTTGATCCACACCCCACACCCACTCTGAGGGAGACAGACCCAACACCAGCCCCCCACAGACCTGATCCACACCCCCACACCCACTCTGAGGGAGACAGACCCAACACCAGCCCCCCACAGACCTGATCCACACCCCCATACCCACTCTGAGGGAGACAGACCCAACACCACCCCCACAGACCTGATCCACACCCCACACCCACTCTGAGGGAGACAGACCCAACACCAGCCCCCCACAGACCTGATCCACACCCCCACACCCACTCTGAGGGAGACAGACCCAACACCAGCCCCCCACAGACCTGATCCACACCCCACACCCATGTGGACCATCCATCCATCCAGTATCCTAACCCGCTTACAGGGTCGCAGGGGGGCTGGAGCCTATCCCAGCATACATTGGGTGAAAGGCAGGAATACACCCTGGACAGGTCGCCAGTCCATCGCAGGGCACACACACCATTCACTCACACACTCATATCTACGGGCAATTTAGACTCTCCAATCAGCCTAACCTGCATGTCTTTGGACTGTGGGAGGAAACCGGAGTACCCGGAGGAAACCCACGCAGACACGGGGAGAACATGCAAACTCCGCACAGAGAGGCCCTGGCTGACGGGGATTCAAACCCAGGACCTCCTTGCTGTGAGGCGGGAAATAATGTTTCTTTATTTTTTCATTCAGAAGGCAGAGGCTATGCATTGTCTGGGGACTCTGCTAGCAGTGTACCTAAAGCAGAAAGACATTAGAACTGAGTGTGCTTCAATATTTGTTTATTTATAGTGCTACCCACTGCACCAGCTGTGCCGCCTAAAACAGTTTTCAGTAAAAAAATAATATTGTACTCACCATTTGTAGAAATGTGGCATATCTATTGCAAAAATGTTTATTCAGAACACATTGACTGCTTAAATTAAACAGTTTTATCACCAACCTTTCATAGCAAAAGTCTCAATGAGGTAAGGTACCGCTTAGGTAAATAAGCACATGTCTTCAATGCACATAACTAGATAACATTTAAAATGTGTAGGGATAGACATTTCTTTTAGGCTATAGAATTGACATGAAAAATTACAAAGTAAATGTGACAACCAAACAGTGCACTTTTGCTAGAATTGTAGACTAGTGACCACATGTTGTAGCATAACCAAATAAACCCCAATATAAATGATAGCCCTCCCTTCACAGTTTTCAATGTTGATAATTGTTTAATTAAATTCCATTAAACCCAATGATGTGTGCTTATTCATTAAAGACCATTTGGGTAAACGCCGAAACTGAACATTTTGATACCAAAATCTTTGTACAGCGCCTTCTAGGGAGCGAGATATAAGCAGTGTGACCAACCCGTGTGACAACCACCTGCGATCTGCCCTACTTTAAGTCCCAACATTAAAAGGTTTTAATTCTCGAGTTGTTAAGAATACCAAATACATGTAACCTGTATGTTAAAATGTTCTTTTCTGAATAATAAACACAATAAATAAAAAGTAGCAAAGCCTGCTTGAGCCAGTGGGTGGGGGGGGAATGCAGAAGAGAAACTTAAAGTATTTCAAGTTCATTTTCGTTTTTAACGCGGAGGCTAAAGAAGAGGCGGTAAAAGAAGAAATAAAAATGAATAAAAGTACGGAGTAAGTAGCCTGTGTGCAGTGGGAGGGAGAGAACAGAAGCTAAAAGTTAAGGGGTTTGGGGAGGATTTGGAATTTGAATTTGAATTTGAGTTGAATCGCAATAACACGCTTAATTCACTAAACCTAAACTGTCAATAAAATGGTGCGATTTCGTCAAGGTGTATGCCAGGTTATTTTTAAAAAATCCCATGTGGATAAAAACTAAAAGTAATTAAAAAAAGATTTCTTACCTTTTTTTCCAATATATTCGATGTTTTATTTCTATTTTGGATCGTTAGATATATGACGTAAGTCGCGGCCTGCTACGGCCAGGCTATGCTACGTTTTGACAGAAACGGGATTTTTTTTTTAATAACTGTGGCGTGAATTCAGTAGCTTTGTCTACGAATTGGTTTGATGATTTAATTTCATTTGATTTAACTGAAGTGAATTTAACTAAAATATCAATCGCTTCCACGTCACATAACCCACTGAAGTAATGGCAAATAATACAGGGGACATTGTGATCAGGGCACAACTCTTTGATTCCACCAGGGCGTAATGTTTAATTTTTGGCAAATATATAGATTATTTTTCAAAAGCATCCATGTCCCAGGGGTTCAAAGCCAATACCAAATAATTCCAGTTTTAATCCTACACTGGGACACCTCTTTATATATGCACAATTTAGTGTCTTAAAATATATGTATAATTAAAAAATATATATATATATCCATCCATCCATCCATTATCTGAACCTGCTTATCCTGAACAGGGTCGCAGGGGGTGGGAGCCTATCCCAGCATACATTAGGCGAAAGGCAGGAATTCACCCTGGACAGGTCGCCAGTCCATCGCAGGGCACACACACCATTCACTCACACCTATGGGCAATTTAGACTCTCCAATCATGTCTTTAGACTGTGGGAGGAAACCAGAGTACCCGGAGGAAACCCACACAGACACGGGGAGAACATGCAAACTCCACACAGAGAGGCCCCAGCCGACGGAGATTTGAACCCAGGACCTCCTTGCTGTGAGGCGGCAGTGCTACCCACTGCACCATCCGTGCCTCCACTTTATTTGCTCATGAAATACTCATATTTTTTCAGTAGCTTCCTAACCATGAAACCTAGTGACTAAAAACCAATATGAAATAATTTGATATTGATCCCACACAGGGCACAACTGTTTTTATTGCAGTTTAATTCTTAAATCAATATTTAATTTGACAAATTCTAAATGACTACTTAATTTATTTAATGAAAAAAGTTATTGAACACCCAGGTCATCCCTGTGCAAAAGTAATTGTGCACTTCCTGTAATTTGATATCAATCTTTCACATCGCTGTGGAGGAATATTATCCCCCTTTTCTTTGCAGAACTGCTTTAAAGGTTTACACGGCCATTTCTAAGGCTCTGGGACTCCTAACTACAGAGAGTGCCATTATCTCCAAATGGAGAACACTTGAAGCAGTGGGGAATCTTCCTGGGAGTGGCTGGCCTGCTAAAATTCCTCCAAGGGCACAGTGAAAACTCATCCAGGAAGTCACATGATCCCAGAAGAACGTCCAAAGACCTGCAGGCCTCTCTCGCCTCAGCTAATGTCTGAATCCACGACTGCACAATAGAGACTGGGCAAGAAGGGATTCATAAAAGAGTAGCAAGGTGGAAACCACTGCTTATCAAGAGTACATCAAGATATCAAGAGAACATCAGTGCTTGTCTCACAGTTGCGAATAAAGCCTTTTGGGATAATGTTCTATGTAGCAATCATGCTTTATGCAGCAACTATGCTGTTTTGTGTTCATGGGCCATGTGACCTGGAAGCTATGGGGGGGGGGGGAGAGAAGAAAAAAAAGAAATCTACTATTTTCTAATCTACTACACAATAAGGATATATTGGCAATACAACAATGTGTGCCCTAATATGGTAGGAATAGTTGAATTCATTGACTTTGGTTCGGAATCAATGGGTCATGTGACCTGGATGCTATTAAAATATTCATGTAATAATTGAAATATTTTTGTGTAAAAGTGTAACATGAACTCCCCGGGGATCCAGGAGTTGTGCCCTTATCTCCATGGTAACTACTTTTCAGACAACACCGCACTTCATAAATATGACGGTTCATAAATATGAACAGCCTGAGCCACAAAAATGAAAAATTATTGTGAACATATAAATATCATTAAAAACTAAACTAAATCATGGGCCGAATGGATAAATGAAAGTTTGTGCCTGCGTGTTGGAAGGACCCACCTCATAACACACCTGTTCTGGAAAGTATTAACATCGTAATTTTGTGCGATGATCAAACAAAGCGTTGTGCCGTATTCTCTAAGCCATTTAACGTATTAACTTATTCTAGAAAGAATTCAAACATATTTTGAGGAAATAGATTTTCCAACCCACCGATATCTTAAATTGAGACTTATGGATAGAATAACAATTTTGGATTTGGATATACATTATCAAACATTTGTATGAACCTTGTATGGAATGTCATTGTTTTTATTTTTGCTCTAGCTGTCAAACTGTTTGGATTCGTGATCAAATGTAGAATTTGGGCAGAATGTACAGAACGTGGCATGCTATTGTTGGTTTTTGTGTTGTTAGGTGAGAGTAAGAACTAAGACAAATGACCTTAAATTGATTTCTGCTATGTTAAATTTGGTGGTGGTTTGCTAATTCATGTGTGGAGCTTTCATAGTTTCATAGTTTCTATTATTTGAAATGAGCCAACAGCTTCCGTCTACAGGAGCATGTTAAAAAAGTTTCAGGGTTCATATTTGATGTCCAACTCAAACCAGTCCCAATTCACAACGATTCAGTGGCCATATCTTTCCTATTGAATCATATTCCGTGTAATTCTTGCTTGTTTCAATCATATTCAATTCAGCAGCCACTTTAGGAGCAGGAATTGTGGTTAGTTGTATTAGACGCCGTTTCTTGTTTGTACCACAAGGTGGCAGTACATAGCTGTGTATGCACTGCTTCAAAGCAGGAAAGCGTGTTTTCAGAGCCACGTCAATGCCAGTCTGCGTTATGCTTGAGTTGTAAACAAAGAATACGTGATAAAAAATACCTTTACATTTTACAATGAGGCTACTTAAGAAATAATGATGTGCTTTGGTTAATAATTGGTTTTCGCCGTCTTTGGATGTTTTCCATGAACTTTTTCTTGCGAGCCTGTTCATATTTCTCAAATGTGATGTAATTATGGACTAATGTGCAGTTGAAAAACTCGAAACGTGTAGTTGACCCTTAAAGATTCTGAGAAAGAAAATCTAACGAAGTGAAATCAACACCACCATGTTGACATGAGAAGAAGTTAATCTCAGTCCTACAGAACTGTGTTGTGGCCTTCCATGGCTTCCTGTTTCACTGGGGTATAAAACTGAGGTAAAATGTTTTTTAAATCCATTTTACCCAAGCCCAAGGAAACTAACTCTCAAATTAAAAGAAACAAATGGTTGGTGTCCTTCAAAAATCAGACAATCGGTCAAACAATAAACAAGTATTCACATATATGATATATTTCATTTACTACTGTGAGGGGATTAGGAAGTTATAGGAATAGTGTGTGTTATTCACCAGTAGAGGGCGCTAGTGTATGCTATGCACCAGTAGAGGGGGCTAGTGTATGTTATGCACCAATAGAGGGGGCTAGTGTATGCTATGCACCAGTAGAGGGGGCTAGTGTATGCTATGCACCAGTAGAGGGGATAGTGTATGCTATGCACCAGTAGAGGGGGCTAGTGTATGCTATGCACCAGTAGAGGGGGCTAGTGTATCTCATCCACATCCACAGGTAGGTAGATGGCACAGCGAGCAAGAAAAATTCAGTGGCCAGAGTTAGAGAATTAGACAACTTGGTTCCATCTTCAGGTTTCCAAATCTGCAAGTAATTGCTACAATCTGAATTTCATAATTTCTACTATTAGACACTGCCTCCATGCCAAAAGACAACGTGGAATTGATTCAGGATGAATGGCTTTATTGGGAGCAATAAAAAAGCAGCTATTTCCTTCATGGCCTTGTCGACTGTGGTCAGATGAGATGACATTAGAGCTCTTTGGCTGGGCAGAAATGTATGACCTGAGAAATGTGTAATTTTGGTTGAGTCATTAGTAAAATGCATTCTGCATGTCAGACAGTATAGCTGAGCACTGGCATTATTTTTATTATTTTTTGTGTGGGTGTGTATATTATAAAGAAACACTTCTTCAACATTATCAATGGTCCCACATTACTGAGGTGACTGTATAGTATGCCTCTCACCCAGTGCATGCTGGGATAGGCTCCAGCCCCCCCATGACCCTGACCAGAAGTGAGTGTATTAGATCATGGATGGATGGATGTGGAGTATAGGTTTATGGACCATTTAAATTCCAGACTGCTTCCTGTCAACACTGTGCTATATTGTGTATGTGCTTGTCTGTTTGTATTAGTGTGTCTATATGTGTGTTCAGTGTGTTCTCATTTTGTGTGTTTACAGGTTGGCTGATTTGGGTCTGAACCCACATGTGGTCTAGTCTGGTCTGAAGTGTTCCAGTCTTCTGAGATAGGGGGCGCTGTTTCTAAAATGAGTCTCTCAGAGGAGCCAGAGAGCAAAGGCGGAACCCTCAGCACTGACAGAAAGAGGTATAAATGCAGGACTCAGATATTTAATGTGCTGTGTGTTAGAGCTGCAATAAGAGGATTGAGTTTAACTGGAAGCTCTGTCTCCATGTTTTGTTCACAGGGTCCAGGTAGAAAGAGCAGGGTCACCTGTACCCAGCTGTCTCTCTATGAAGAGTGATACTTCAATGGGTACTCCACTCACCTTCAGAGGAGAGTTCACAGGTGATCAAAGGTAATGAAATGGGTTTAAATTGACACAACTGTTTAATTACACTTCAATGTCACTGTCAGCTTTCAGGTGTAGGTGGATGTTTTATATTCAGATGTGGTATGAGTTATAGCTGCAGTTAGAGGATTACATTATATGACATTGCATTACATGAATGGCATTTGGCAGACGCTCTTATCCAGAGCGACGTACATTTGATTAGACTAAGCAGGAGACAATCCTCCCCTGGAGCAATGCAGGGTTAAGGGCCTTGCTCAAGGGCCCAACGGCTGTGCAAATCTTATTGTGGCTACACCGGGGATCAAACCACTGTCCTTGCAGGTCCCAGTCATGTACCTTAACCACTATGCTACAGGCTATCCCTGTTGCGTAGTGGTTTAACTGATGAGTTGACTGGTTTAACTGGAAGCTCTATCTTCATGTCTGGTACTACAATATATCTGCTTATATTCACATCCATTTTTATAATAAACCTGTGTGAACCAGAGGCAGATGGGTTCCCCCACTGAGTCAGGTTCTGCTCAAGGTTTCTTCCTATTAGCCAGGGAGTTTTTCCTATCCACTGTTGCCCTAGTTGTACTCTTGGGGGCCAGTTCTCTGTAAAGCTGCTTTGCGACAAAGCCCCTTTGTTAAAAGCATGATACAAATAAAAATGGATTGATTGAGTTTAACTGGGGCGGCACGGATGGTGCAGTGGGTAGCACTGCCGCCTCACAGCAAGGAGGTCCTGGGTTCGAATCTCCGTCGGCCGGGGCCTCTCTGTGTGGAGTTTGCATGTTCTCCCCGTGTCTGCGTGGGTTTCCTCTGGGTACTCCGGTTTCCTCCCACAGTCCAAAGACATGCAGGATAGGCTGATTGGAGAGTCTAAATTGCCCATAGGTATGAGTGTGTGAGTGAATGGTGTGTGTGCCCTGCGATGGACTGGCGACCTGTCCAGGGTGTATTCCAGCCTTTCGCCCAATGTATGGTGGGATAGGTTCCAGCCCCCCTGCGACCCAGTTCAAGATAAGCGGGTTAAGATAATGGATGGATGGATAGATGGAGTTTAACTGGAAGCTCTGTCTCCATGTTTTGCTCACAGGGTCCAGGTAGAAAGAGCAGGGTCACCTGTACCCAGCTGTCTGTCTATGAAGAGTGATCGTTCAATGGGTACTCCACCCAACTTCAGAGGAGAGTTCACAGGTGATCAAAGGTAATGAAATGGGTTTAAATTGACACAACTGTTTAATTACACTTCAATGTCACTGTCAGCTTTCAGGTGTAGGTGGATTTTATATTCAGATGTGGTATGAGTTATAGCTGCAGTTAGAGGATTACATTGTATTACATTGCATTACATGAATGGCATTTGGCAGACGCTCTTATCCAGAGCGACGTACAGTTGATTAGACTAAGCAGGAGACAATCCTCCCCTGGAGCAATGCAGGGTTAAGGGCCTGGCTCAAGGGCCCAACGGCTGTGCAGATCTTATTGTGGCTACACCGGGGATCAAACCACCGACCTTACAGGTCCCAGTCATGTACCTTAATCACTATGCTACAGGCTATCCCTGTTGCGTAGTGGTTTAACTGATGAGTTGACTGGTTTAACTGGAAGCTCACAGGTTCACAGGTGATCAAAGGTAATTAAACCAGTTCAACTCGGCACAGTTGTTAAAGGAAAACACCAATAGTTTGCGAAATATACCCTTTTCCCGACTTACCCAGACTTAGACAAGGTGTTTGATAGCATTTTCATTTTTGTGCATTCACTGGCTCTGTTTCCATGTTAGCATAACCTGTTAAGACTTGAAGCCTAAAGATGTCAGTAGCCTACTGTTGGATACAAATCTGCAGCACAATAACAACTCTGCAGAAGTGAGAGTTTCAACAGCTTTATACAATATGCATATCGGGTCCAGCGCTTCCAAAGCGGAGAACAATGCCTTATACTTCATTACAGCTTATATACACATTCTGTTGCTGGGGAGAGTGGGGCAGTCCCTATCTCCCTCCAGTCAGCTGCCAACACAGCTGATATTTGAAACAAATGTTTCTGATTCTCTTATCTTACTGGTGTTCATGTCTTACGACACATATTTGCTCACGTTGCTACAGTTCAGTGGAAATTTCCACTGGTATACAGCTTCTCTCTGCACATTAATATGAGTGGGCACATATTAATGCTTTGCACAAATTACACAGTTAATGCCATATGAGCAATATTTCATGAGTCATTTAACATTTTTCAACATTTCCCTCCTTTTTATCATTACAACTCTCCTAATGATTACTGTACACTATTTAATTTTTCCCCCATCTGCCCTTTCAGGTTTTCAACAGAGGGTTCATTTTTATAGTGGGCTCTACTCTTCAGCAAACATATTAGGCAATCCTGCCAAGTTCACATCATCATATTGATCATCATAGTCCAGGCAGTCACCTGTGGGATGGTGTGCCATATTGATCATCATAGTCCAGGCAGTCACCTGTGGGATGGTGTGCCATATTGATCATCATAGTCCAGGCAGTCACCTGTGGGATGGTGTGCCATATTGATCATCATAGTCCAGGCAGTCACCTGTGGGATGGTGTGCCATATTGATCATAGTCCAGGCAGTCACCTGTGGGATGGTGTGCCATATTGATCATCATAGTCCAGGCAGTCACCTGTGGGATGGTGTGCCATATTGATCATCATAGTTCAGGCAGTCACCTGTGGGATGGTGTGCCATATTGATCATTATAGTCCAGGCAGTCACCTGTGGGATGGTGTGCCAGTGTTGTTTTGTTAACCCACTGATACCAATCGCTGCTCGCAGCCCCTCTTTGATGATAATCAGTAACCTGTCTTGGAATGGGCTGGTGGTGCTCCTTTGTTATTACGCACAGTCAGCCTATTATCAGCACTATCCCCCCAGTATTACGCACAGTCAGCCTGTTATCAGCACTATCCCCCCAGTATTACGCACAGTCAGCCTGTTATCAGCACTATCCCCCCAGTATTACGCACAGTCAGCCTGTTATCAGCACTATCCCCCCAGTATTACGCACAGTCAGCCTGTTATCAGCACTATCCCCCCAGTATTACGCACAGTCAGCCTGTTATCAGCACTATCCCCCCAGTATTACACACAGTCAGCCTGTTATCAGCACTATCCCCCCAGTATTACACACAGTCAGCCTGTTATCAGCACTATCCCCCCAGTATTACGCACAGTCAGCCTGTTATCAGCACTATCCCCCCAGTATTACACACAGTCAGCCTGTTATCAGCACTATCCCCCCAGTATTACGCACAGTCAGCCTGTTATCAGCACTATCCCCCCAGTATTACGCACAGTCAGCCTGTTATCAGCACTATCCCCCCAGTATTACACACAGTCAGCCTGTTATCAGCACTATCCCCCCAGTATTACGCACAGTCAGCCTGTTATCAGCACTATCCCCCCAGTATTACACACAGTCAGCCTGTTATCAGCACTATCCCCCCAGTATTACACACAGTCAGCCTGTTATCAGCACTATCCCCCCAGTATTACGCACAGTCAGCCTGTTATCAGCACTATCCCCCCAGCCAGCCCTGCAGCTGTTATTCTCTTAAAGGTTGTTCATTTCATTTTAGCAAATCGGCAGCGACTAATCCCAAGAACTGTTGTTGTTTTCTTCACCGGGTTTGAGACGGATGATACCTGTTGTATTCACCCCCCTTTGTAACCGGTCTTCAGTTCTTAGGTGTCTGCTTGTCCCTCTGTTACTGCCGTGTTTACTTTTTTACAGTGAGTGAGGTGCACCCAGGAAGATCTTTCAGCAATTCTTACTGCTATGGGCGTGGTCAACAGCACCTGATATGGTTACTGCTATGGGCGTGGTCAACAGCACCTGATATGGTTACTGCTATGGGTGTGGTCAACAGCACCTGATATGGTTACTGCTATGGGTGTGGTCAACAGCACCTGATATCGTTACTGCTATGGGCGTGGTCAACAGCACCTGATATGGTTACTGCTATGGGTGTGGTCAACAGCACCTGATATCGTTACTGCTATGGGCGTGGTCAACAGCACCTGATATGGTTACTGCTAAGGGCATGGTCAACAGCACCTGATATCGTTACTGCTATGGGCGTGGTCAACAGCACCTGATATGGTTACTGCTAAGGGCGTGGTCAACAGCACCTGATATGGTCATCAGGTGCTCAGGGCGATGCCCAGGTTTTCCTCTTGATGTCTTTTACCACCACCCAGTCTCACCACTGGATTGTCTTCTGGTTCTACTGGCTCCTGTGGGGGTTAAGACAAAACTGATAACAGTTTTTTGTTCCAACATTGCCCTCATGTGATCTACCAGGGTCTGGTCATCTACTGGTTTCATTATCTTTCCAAATATGGGCATAATGTATGGTTTCCAATATACTATCTCAAATGGGGAGAGATCTCTCTGTGCTTTCAGAATTATCTTGCTTAGTGCTACCAGGGGGAGTCAGTGAGTCCAATTATTTCCGGCCTCTTACATCATTTTGCACAATTTTTGATTCACTTTGATAGTGCCATTTGTTCTTTCCACCAGTCCTGCTGACTGAGGGTGATAGGCACAGTGGTTTTTGAGTTCTATGTCTAATTGCTTACCAATATGTGCAATGACCATGTTTACAAATTCTGGTCCATTGTCAGTGTATAATCTTTGTGGCACTTGATTTTCCTGCACAATGCTTTTGCCACCGCTATGGCGTCTGCATGTGCTGCAGGGAACATTTCCACCCATCCCGAATATGAGCAAATCATCACCAAGCAATATGTCTTGCCTTCGCTTGGCGAAAGGGAGATGAGATCCATCATCCAAAACTGGATTGGATATTCAGCTCCAGGGGTTGTTTTTAAAGATTTTGCGAGTAAGTTGTGTATCCAAATGCTGTAAACACTTGTCTGACTTGGTCTACCATCCCGCCTTTTGAGACAGGGGTCTTCCCATGACTCAATTCAGAAACCAAGTTGAATACATTTCTTGGAAGTACTGGTTTACCCTCTGAGCCCTCCCAGAGTCCAGTGTCTTTGTTCAATTTACAGTTATGTACCTCCCAGAATTTTTTCTGGTTCTAGAGTTTGTTTTTGCATATCCTGTCATGTTTCCAGATCCAAATCACTTTTTTGTTCTCTTGTATGTGCCACAACAGATTGTGTGTGATGCAGCTTAATTTGCTGCTTCATCAGCCTTTTTGTTGCCCAGCATTTCCCCCAAATGTTTGTGTCAAGACCGAGGTCATGAATCCATTTCTGCACCTGTATTTCAAATACACAAGACAATATATTTTACATACACAAGATACCTCATGTAAATAAGACAGCTTCAGAGTTGCTGGAAGGTATATTTCTTCACTTTGAAGGAGGTAGGCTACTGACACCTATAGGCTTCAAGTCTTTATGCTAAGCTAACACATTTTGCTCACATGGAAACGGAGCCAGTGAATGCAAAAAAGAAAAGAAAATGAAATCGAACATCTTGTCTGCTGAGTAAGTTGTAAAAAATGTATATTCAGGTGTATGTGAGGGGTGTTATGTCATATTCAGATGTGCTGTGAGTTAGAACTGCAGTCAGTGGGTGAGTTTAACTGGAAGCTCTGTCTCCATGTTTTGTTCACAGGGTCCTGCAGTCACTGGAGTCCAGCTCTTTAGAAGAGAAGAGTTCAGAGAAATTATCACCATCAAAACAGGTGTGAGATCTTCTTCCTCATAACTTCATTATTTTTTAATAAGTTATTTTCTGTGTACTGTAAACCTAATTCAAACATATAGTGGTATGTAATGCTTCCATTTTGCATGATTCTTTTTCAATACAAATATTTTAATTACAAATTATTTTATCAGCATAACAATTTGAGTGAAAAGCTGAATCTGTGAAATTTACACACATTTCATAATTTCTTGGTATTTGGTATGTCCCCCAGCTTTAATGGCAACATGCATATGAGCTGTCTTGGACTCCACATATTTGTGCAAAACCTGATGATCCATGTTATTCCAGCAGTATTTGACAATGTTTCAAAGAGCATCTTGTGATGTTACTGAATGTTTCTGTCAGTCTTCAAGTGTCCCCATACATTGAGGTTGAGGTCAGGTGGTTGTGGATTATGCAGCAATCCTTGCTCTTCTTTGGTTTTCAAGTGGTTCTTGCATAGCTTTGAAGTAACTTTCATTTGTTTTAAAATGTTCAAAATCCTAAAACCTTCTTTTTATTTCCACGATAAGATGAAACTGTGGTCTCAGACTTTTCGACCCCACTGGATATCATGAATATTTTTTGTGCTTAAAAACATGCTCCACCTTTGCCAAATATTACTCTTAACCAACCACTTCTCACGCATGCATGCAATCAACCTACTTTTCATTTGAACATTTAATGTGAACATTTAAACATTTCTGGCTTCTTTGGCACAAGGAGGTAAAAAATGACCTGAAATTAAAAATCATAAATGTTTGGGAAGAGAATCCTGAGTGGAAACAGCAGGTGAAGCTTTTGGCTGTGCACATGAAGCGCTAGTCCTAGTGCTAATGTGCTACTTTTTAATCCCTCAAAAGACAACAGCAACACAACACACCTTAATCTCTAATCCAGCTCTGCAGTGGTCCTGGCCCTGCGTGGCTCACAGAAAGTCCAGACTCCTTTTGCTGGTCTCAAACACGGCAGCAGAGTAAGCCTCCAAACAGAGCCTTTTAAAGCAGAAGCATTCAGCTCACCATGAGCATTTACTGAATGCATTGCACAGAGCAACTCAATTCTGAGCAAATTAATTATTTATCACACTTCATATGTCTACAAAGCCTTCAAACAGGAACAAAAGCTGCAGTTCAGATATGAGCATTTGGCACTGCTGTGCGTTTGGTGTCTCAAATTATCTGTCCCTTTTCTGGCCATGTGACACAAGGCAATGGTTGTAGTGCATTGAGTGTTTATTTCACAGACTGATACAGCACACCTCTTCATGTGTTTATTTCAAGGATCTCACCGACTCACTGGAGAGAGATGAGCAGCACAGTAAGTTCTCTCTCATTGCTACTGTGTGTCCATTAGAGTACTGACATGAGTTTAGCAAACAGATCTCACAGTGCAGTGTTCTGATTTATAGAATTCACACGTTCATGGTAATGCTTTACCTTGATAATCTTACATCTAGAAAACATCATGAACAACATGTTCACAAAGGCATTTAAATGAAATTACAGCCTCAAGTAGTGATTGCACAGAAGATTAAATGTCTCTGAAGGGGATTCAATGCAGGGACTTTGTGCTCAAAAGGCAGTAACAAAAGCACTGTGCCATCAGACAGACTGCCCTGAGTTTGTGCAGTAACTAAAACACTGTCCCATAAGACAGACTGCCCTGAGTTTGTGCAGTAACTAAAGCACTGTCCCATCAGACAGACTATCCTGAGTTTGTGCAGTAACTAAAGCACTGTCCCATCAGACAGACTGTCCTGAGTTTGTGCAGTATCCAAAGCACTGTCCCATCAGACAGACTGCCCTGAGTTTGTGCAGTAACTAAAGCACTGCCCCATCAGACAGACTGTCCTGAGTTTGTGCAGTAACTAAAGCACTGTCCCATCAGACAGACTGCCCTGAG
This sequence comes from Conger conger, assembly GCF_963514075.1. NCBI lineage: Eukaryota > Metazoa > Chordata > Actinopteri > Anguilliformes > Congridae > Conger > Conger conger. The sequence goes on from NW_026890511.1 coordinate 1,499,348, forward strand.
TTTGTGCAGTAACTAAAGCACTGTGCCATCAGACAGACTGCCCTGAGTTTGTGCAGTAACTAAAGCACTGTCCCATCAGAGAGACTGTCCTGAGTTTGTGCAGTAACTAAAGCACTGTCCCATCAGACAGACTGTCCTGAGTTTGTGCAGTAACTAAAGCACTGTCCCATCAGACAGACTGTCCTGAGTTCGTGCAGTAACCAAAGCACTGTCCCATCAGACAGACTGTCCTGAGTTTTGTGCAGTTACACTGTTAAAAGTTTGTAACACTGATGTGTGTAAAATACTGTGAAAACTGCTTTTCTTCTTAATCTTTCATTGAATTGTAAACTTTAATCTTATTTTAAACAGAATTATTTATCATATCTCCTCTCTTCAGATGAATCCATTAAAAGAGCCCAGCAGGAACTGAAAACTAATCTGAAGAAGAAGTTTGAATACATATTTGAAGGTTTAGCAGTGCAGGGCCACACAACTCTCCTCAATGAGATCTATACAGAGCTCTACATCACAGAGGGGGGAAGTGGGGGGGTCAATAATGAGCATGAGGTCAGACAGATTGAGACAGCATCCAAGAGACAAACCACCCAGGAGACTCCAATCCTCTGCAATGACATCTTCAAGCCTTTACCTGGACAAGAGAAACGCATCAGAACTGTGCTTACAAAGGGCATCGCTGGCATTGGGAAAACCGTCTCTGTGCAGAAGTTCATTCTGGACTGGGCAGAAGGAAAAGCCAATCAGGACGTTGATTTCATCTTCACTCTTCCTTTCCGAGATCTGAATCTGAAGAAGGAAGGAGCATTCAGTCTGATGCAACTTCTGCAGCACTACTTTCCACAACTGAAAGAGATCAAAAGTGTTGAAGGTGATGATGTCAAAGTTGTGTTTATCTTTGATGGTCTGGATGAGTGTCGACTTCCTCTACATTTCCAAAGCAATGAGATCTGCTGTGATATAACAGAGTCATCATCAGTGGATGTGCTGCTGACCAACCTCATTAAGGGGAATCTGCTTCCCTCTGCTCTCCTCTGGATCACCTCCCGACCTGCAGCAGCCAATCAGATCCCTCCTGAGTGCATCCACCAGGTGACAGAGGTACGAGGGTTCAATGACCCACAGAAGGAGGAGTACTTCAGAAAGAGAATCAGAGATCAGAACCAGGCCACCAGAATCATCTCACACATCCAGTCATCCAGGAGTCTCTACATCATGTGTCACATACCAGTCTTCTGCTGGATTTCTGCTACTGTTCTGGAGACAATGTTGGGTAAAGTAGAGAGTGGAGATCTGCCAAAAACTCTGACTGAAATGTACACACATTTCCTGCTCATTCAGACTAATGTGAAGAATCTGAAATATCGTGGCTCTGATGAAACAAACCCAAAGATGTCAGCATCAGATACAGAAATCATCCTGAAACTGGGGCAGCTGGCTTTTGTACAGCTGGAAAAGGGCCATCTGATATTCTATGAAGAGGACCTGAGAGACAGTGGCATTGATGTCAGTGAAGCTTCAGTGTACTCTGGGGTGTGCACAGAGATCTTTAAAGAGGAGCGTGGGTTGGGTCAGGAGATGGTCTACTGCTTTGTGCATCTGAGCATTCAGGAGTATCTGGCCGCCTTGTTTGTGTTTCATTCATGTGTAAATGAGAACAGAAATGTGCTCAGAGCAGAAGAATCAAAACCTCACAGTGGCAGAGTGCAGCTGTCTGAGTTACATGAGACTGCAGTGGATCAGGCCTTAAGGAGTAAGATTGGACACCTGGACCTTTTCCTCCGATTCCTTCTGGGCCTCTCTCTGGACTCCATTCAGCCTCTCTTAGGAGGACTACTGACACAGACAGGAAGAAGATCTGATGGAGGACAATTGATAACAAAACTCTTTCAGAGACTACAGACAGAGAGCAGATCAGGGAGCATCAAGAAAACAGGCCAGTACATTCAGAAGAAGATCAAACATGAATCTTCCGCAGAGAGGACCATCAATCTGTTCCACTGTCTGAATGAACTGAATGACAACTCTGCAGTGAAGGAAATCCAGAATTCTCTGAGATCAGGAAAACTTTCTGATAAAGAGCTGGAACCCCACCAATGTTCAGCTCTGGCCTTTGTGTTACTGATGTCTGAGGAGGTCCTGGATGAGTTTGACTTGAAGACCTACAACACATCGGAAGCAGGTCATCACAGACTGGTACCAGTTGTCAGGAACTGCAGGAAGGCCATGTGAGTATTATGTCATTATTCATGTTGATGATGGACAGCATATTTTCATACTTTATCATTCTAGTCAGTGCAATAAAATTTTCAGGCAACTGAAAATTTGATTATAGTATCTGAATCTAGCTTGTGCCCTCATTTAATGTTCTTAATCCAGAACATGAGATGCAAAAACTCCTCACTTATATATTTTATTTTATTTACTATTATTATTTCCAAAGATAAACTGTCAAATAAATTAAGAATTTGACATATACGATACAAGTTTATTTGAGGAACAAAATAATGAGTTGGTGACTGGTCAGGTTTTAGCCTTCCTTGTTGCTAATGACATGAATAGAGCATTCCCAAACCTTGCAGCATTGTATCGCATTTATCTCATAATTCCTGTGAGCAGTGCGCCAGCAGAGCGCTCTTTCAGGAGGCTAAAGCTATTGGCAACATACCTTCGCTCGACAATGACCGAGGAGCGTCTTTCACAGCTTGCACTCGTCTTTATCGGGAGACGTGACAAAGAATATTGAATATCTGTAGGCGTGATGCATGTATGGCAGGTTATGGTGGATGTAAAATTAAACTAGAGATGTACATTTCCTCAAGAAAATGCGGAGTGTGATTGCAGGGGGAATATTGCTGCTACTGCTAATACTATGGTGTTTAAATATTTCCGATATTGTAGCTGATGTACGTTATTGGTCACAGTGTATTTGAGCTGTGCTAGAGGGCAGAGGCTATTGTGACACCACAGGCTATTGTGACATCACAGGTTATTGTGACATCAAATCAATGGACTACTGCCAGTACAGTTTAAATATTTGCATTTACGGGCTTAGCAGAGCATTGGTGTCTCTTCACACGGACTGGAAAGAGTCAGTCTGACATGGATGACTGAATATATAAACCTAATAGTTTACTTTGTATATAGTCATATTAGAGTTATTGTTCAATATCATGAAAGTGAAACATGTATCTTATGCAACACTTTGTAAAATACTTTGTTTATTCAAGAAAAGAGTTATCATTACCATATTTTCTTCTTTCTTTCTGAACAAATTTCTGGTTAATGGCACTACAAGATTAAATTGTATGTTATGTCGGCATGATTTAACATAAACAAAATGCTTAAGAATAAAGGCATGTATCAGGGATTAATTTAACATTTTTAAATGCACCAGAAGCCTCCAAATTGCGTCAGAAAAAAGAGGCCAGCGGACATCATCTGAACCCCCCTGGCCGGCTACTCTTTCTCTTTGGCCGACTACTTACATTTTTGGGGAACACTCTGCATTGTTCAACATGCGGTCCCTTTCTGGAGCTACACTCCACCACTCCTGCTTCAGCGCGGCAACGACTGCAGTAACTCACCTGCCGTCCTCAGTGAAAGCTACGAGCCGTTGGGCATGTGCTCCTCACAATGTGAAATCCGCTGGCCTTTGAAATCATTTCCATTAAAAAGCAATGAGCTGCTGTATAGAAGCATGGCTGCTTCTGTTTTCACTGGCAGGCTTGCAGAACAGAGACATACCAGCACACAAAACTGTATTTCTTCTAAGATTGTTCATAAAGATTCTAACTGTGACAACAGTGTTCCCACCATTTTAAATGTGAAAGTACCTATAGGGACCATGCACAGAATTTTCCATCTATCCTCAGAAACAATTAATAAGTTGGTCAGAAACTGGCGGGAAATCGCGAAAGGAGAACTAGCAGAGTCAAATTCTGGCAGGGAGTCAGACTTGCCCTCGACTATGTCTGTTTCCAGCTGTATCGTTTCTGCATTTTCATTTTATTACTTTGTGCAAAAAAGTGATACATTTTCAGGAAAAATAAGGAAATGTTGTGAATCAATTTCTAAAGTACTGATTCATGGCTATGAAATATCACATGTCCGGTCAGCCAAATTTCTTGTCATCTTAATTGATGAAACGTTAAACTGGAATGATCACATACACTTAGTCTGTAGAAGTAACAAAATCGCCCATCATCCGTAAAATCTATCCATGGGTTCACCAGTCCTGTCTTAACTCTGAACTACAGCCTCATCTTCTACACTGTAATATTGCATGGGCCGCCACATACCCCACCTCTCTTCACAGAATCTCCATTTTGCAGAAATAAATTATAAGACTAATTACTCTAATAATGATGAGCCATCATCCCCACTTTTTGCTCAAGTGAATTTACTGTCCATTTCTGATATGAACATTCAAATAACATGCTCTTTCAGCTGCAAATATTTGCATCACCCAGAATCCCTGCCAAAACCTTGTCAGGATCTATTCTGCCTTAATCCGGCAGTTCACACACATAGCACTAGATATACCAACAATATTCATCTCGCTCTCTTTCACTCCTTTCCACTACTCGTCCTTATTCGAATCATCAGCACCGATGTGTGGGAGATTACATTACTTTACATTACTGCTGCCCTAGAGGTGTGGAGAATAGTTTAAAAAAACTAAATAAGTTTTTATGACGTCGCTAGCTTAAGCAAATAGCACAAACCCATACAATGTGCTTTTTAACGGCACTTGGTCATTCGAACGATATAAATGAAAGCATTCGATTACGGTCAACGGCAACGGTTCTGTTGCACCATCCATAAATGGCAGAAGTCCCACCATAGGATCGATTTAAATGTTTAAAAGTTAGGCATTTTCTGAATCGTTGTTAATTTCTCTTGGCCGTTATCGGTGAGTCCATGTGATCCGAGAGTTCAGTTGCTATGTAAATTACGTTAGAAGGATACAACACGGTTATTTACGACCTAAACATGGGCCCACAATTTCAATGCTTGTTTTCGTATATTGATAATAATGGATAAAAGCCTAATTCGGCCCTTGTATGTATTTGTATGTGCAAATGTTTTTGCAGAGTTCTACATGCAGGGATTATGAAGGGTGTTTTCCCCATTTGGTTTAATCTTGATTGGTAATCGGACCCCATACTTCACGACCATAAAGCGATTGGTTGAATTACACGTTCAAATATTTAAATACAAATTTTAAATTGTGTAGGCTCCTCTTTAAAAAAACTTTAAAAAAAAAACCCTTGCGTGCCTCAATTAATTTACTGCCAGGTCAAACCTGACGCACTGATGTTCAGACCCAGGTTGGTGTAATTAGTGGCATGTTTAATGGTGCCTAAAGTAAAGTGGAATTTACTTACCTGAGATCTAGCTTTCGTTTGGAATGTCATGACTCTGGTCTTATGCATGTTCAGGTCTGGCAGTGCTGCTCTAAGAGATCCATATATATATACACATTATGATATCATATTCTATTATTATACCGTTAAAACTGGTGGGGGTTAGGGTCACTGCTGTCCCTCGGCTGTGGCAGGTAGCTACATACTGTGCTGCCAAATGTGCACAGCTCCTTTCCTCTCCAAGGAGGATTTGTAATAATTGTGTCTCTGCTATGGCTGGGAAGTTTGGGTATATATTTTTAAATTTGGCAAAGAGAAGTTCTGGAATTTCTATGTATTTGTCACAATGGTTAGAAAGTGCAGCTCTGACTCCATGTCCTGTTTGTCACAGTGGGAGCACAGCCTCTCTTCTCTGGGCAGCCAGGTCTGTGTGTGTGTGTGTGTGTGTGTGTGTGTGTGTGTCTGTGTGTGTGTGTGTGTGTGTGTGTGTGTGTGTCTGTCTGTGTGTGTGTGTGTGTGTGTGTGTGTCTGTGTGTGTGTATGGGGTGTGTGTGTGTGTGCGTGTGTGTGTGTATGGGGTGTGTGTGTGTGTGTGTGTGTGTGTGTGTGTGTGTATATATATGTGGGGTGTGTGTGGGGTGTGTGTGTGTGTGTGTGTGTGTGTGTGTGTGTGTCTCCATGTCCTGTTTGTCACAGTGGGAGCACAGCCTCTCTTCTCTGGGCTGCCAGGTCTGCCGGTGGCGCCCGGTCTCTATTGCTGGGCTGTGCTCGCTGAGTCTGTACTTTGTCAGGGTTTTCCTGAGTTTATAATTCTTCACTGTGGTCAGATAATCTGCCACAGTGTTTTGTCTTTCTAGGGTCAGATAGCATTCTAATTTGTTTTGATTTTGTGTTTGAATATTCCAGTCAGTAATGTAATTTTGTTATTGTTGCTTTATAATTTGGTTGATTCTAATTGGTTGGTTTGGTATGGAGCTGTCCTGAGGCTGGATGGTGTTAGTGGGGGTTAGTGACTGAGCCTCAGGGCTGGATGGTGTTAGTGGGGGTTAGTGACTGAGCCTCAGGGCTGGATGGTGTTAGTGGGGGTTAGTGACTGAGCCTCAGGGCTGGATGGTGTTAGTGGGGGTTAGTGACTGAGCCTCAGGGCTGGATGGTGTTAGTGGGGGTTAGTGACTGAGCCTCAGGGCTGGATGGTGTTAGTGGGGGTTAGTGACTGAGCCTCAGGGCTGGATGGTGTTAGTGGGGGTTAGTGAACTGAGCCTCAGGACCAGCTGGTTGAGGGGACTCTTCTCTGGGCTCAGCTCTTGGCATTGCAGGGCTTTGTAATGGTATGAGTGGGGGTCGCTGTTTTTGAAATGTTTCCAAAACTGTATTGCCCTCTTTCGTATTTTGATTAATAATGGATATTGGCCTAGTTCTGCCCTGAATGCATTGTTTGCTGTTTTCCGTTGTACTTGTAAGATGTTCTTACAAAACTCTGCATGCAGGGTTTCAGTTGGGTGTTTGTCCCATTGAGCAAAATCTTGCTTTGTAAGTGGACCCCACACTTCACTGCCATATGGGGCAATTGGTTCAATTAGATTCTAATATTTTTAACCAAATATTAATTCTGATTGGGATTTCAATGCTGATCTTTTTCTTTATGGCATAGAATGCCCTGCGTGCCTTCTCTTTCAGTTCATTTATTGCCATGTTGAAATTTCCGGAACATTTTATATTTAGGCCTAAATAGTTCTAGTTTGTGCAGTGTTCTATGTGGTTTGTCCCTATTCTGAAGTTATATGCATTTCCCTGAGATCTGGATCTTTTTTGGAAAATCATTATCTTTGACTTTTTCACGTTTACCGTCAGGGCCCAGGTCTGACGGTATTTCTCTAGCAGATCCAGGCCCTGCTGTAAGCCCTGTGCTGTGGGCGACAGCAGAACCAGGTCATCTGTGTAGAGTAGGAGTTTCACCTCTTTGTCCTGTAGCATGAGACCAGGGACTTAATTCATGAATATATATGTTGAATAGAGTTGGGCTTAGGTTGCAGCCCTGTCTCACTCCACGCTCCTGGATGGAAAAAGTCTGTTCATTGGTTGCCAATTTTAATGCTGCACTTATTGCAAGTGTACATTGATTTAACAATATCATACGTTTTACCCCCTACACCGCTTTCAAGAAGTTTGTAGAACTAGCCAAGATGCGAAATTGAATCAAATGCTTTTTGTAAATCTATGAAGCCAGCAAAATTTTTATTTTGGTTAACTTATTTATGTATTAGGGTGTGTGGGGTGTAAATATGATCAGCTGTGTGGTGTTTTGGTAAGAATCCAATTTGACTTTTACTCAGGACATTGTGCTCATTGAGAAAGTCTGTAAGTCTTGTATTCATAATGCTACAGAGAACCTTCCCCAGATTACTGTTCACACAAACGCCTCGGAAATTGTTGGGATCCAGTTTATCTCCACTTTTAAAGATTGGGGTGATAAGCCCTTGATTCCAGATGTCAGGGAAGTAACCCACGCTCAGAACCAAGTTAAATAATTTTAGAATAGCCTGTGAAATTTGACTCTGGTGTGTTTTAGCATCTCATTTAAGATGCCATCAGGTCCAGATGCTTTTTTTTGGGTTTGAGAACCTGCAGTTTCTCCAGTAGCTCCTGTCCAGTAATAGTGGAATCCAGTGGGTTTTGGTTCTTTTATTGCCAATTCTAGTGATTGTAACTTCTGTTGGATGTGGTTTTGTTCTGATGCTGTGTTGAGGTGTATTGTTTCAAGGTTTTGAAGTGTTCGGTCCATATCTTCGTTTTGAATGGCCAATTGTTCAGTTTTGATTTATTCAGTTTTTTCCAATTTCCCCAGAATGTGTTAATATTAATGGATTCCTCAATTTGTGTCAGCTGTTTAGGGGTATGCAAGGCTTTTTTGGTTCTGAACATGAATTTGTAGTGTTAGTGTCTCACAGTAACAGAGGTCCAAATCAGGGTTTAATAGGTCTCTGTGTTTTTGATTTGACAGTTTCCACAGTTTTTTCCTTATATTTTGACATTCTGTATCCAACCAGTTGTCGTCTTTGGATTTTATTGATTTTTTATTTGATATTTTCAATTCAGATATGTTAGCAGTGTTCCCATGAAATTGATATTTTTCACTGCCTGATTTACACCTTATGTACTGTGAGCGTATGTGCTTTCCAGAAAGGTGTCTAATAATGTTTAAATTTTTTGGGTGCTAATTGCTTTCTGGAACTGTTCTGCACTGTTTTTGGCCCGTCTGTATGATTCTGGAAGTTTGAACAGCTTACTGGGCGGGGTGTGTGTGGTGGTGTTAGTTTCTGTCCTTTTCAGATACGCAAAGCCAATTTGGCTATGATCAGACAGAGGGGTTAGTGGCTTGGCAGTAAATGCACTGAAAGAGAAGGGGTCTACATCTGTGTCCATGTAATCAACTGTACTGTTGCCAAGAGGTGAGCAATAGGTGTATCTTCCTAAAGAGTCTCCTACCGTTGACAATGTACAGACTCAGGCTACGTCAGAGCTGCAGGAGTAACCCTCTCATGGTTGTTTCTTTGGAGGATATTCCAGTTGTTGCAGGATTTTTGGCCGCTAATGTAGTTGTCTCCCTCTGTGCTGGTGAAATCCAGCAGGGTTCCGGTTCTGGAGTTCAGATCCCCACAGATGAGTACATTCCCCTGGGCCTGGACATGACTTGATTCTTTCTGCTGGTTGGGGAGCATTTCTTCACAGAAATAAGGGGAGTCTGAAGGAGGAATTTAGACTGCACAGAGAAACACATCTTTTGGTTCAAAATTATTTTTTGATTTTCAACCATAAGTAATTTTTTCCTTTTTTGATGGGCTCAATTAGTTTTTGTTGTTCAGATTCTTACCAGATTATTAGTCCCCCTGAGTCTCGAGTCTTGAGTCTTGAGTGATGGTACTTAGTTTTTGTGAGGGCACAATAATTTATTTGTAATCTGCGGGACAGTGAGTGAGAGCACCTTCCAGACACCATGTCCCTTGTAAAATAATTATCTTTTATATTTTCTTTGAATTCCAGGGCCTGGCTCTTTGAACCAAAAATTGAAGAGCTCAGTCCCTGGATAATCCACACACTAATCTAAATAGATTTCATACTGTGGTAACTGTTAATGATCACAATTGTTTTGGATGAGACAAACAATATAGAAAAGAAACAATGTATTATATTCAGGCTGAAGGGATATAAACCTTTTTAACTCCGCCTTAATCAACAATATATATGTATTTAAAGAATATGACAATATTAATTAATACAAAAATTGACTATCCACTGAGCTTTGTACAGATGTACATGAGCAGCTGTTTGATCTCACCCATGTACTCAGAGTCATTTGGGCCTCACAGGGCTTCAGCGTAGCTGTGTGGGCTGTGTTGTGGGGCGGGGTCCTGGGGGGGGGTGAGTCGGGCCGGGGCTGGGCTGGTGGGTCTGTGAGAGGTAGTGTGCTTGGCTGGGCTGGTGGGTCTGTGAGAGGCAGTGTGCTTGGTTGGGCTGGTGGGTCTGTGAGAGGCAGTGTGCTTGGTTGGGCTGGTGGGTCTGTGAGAGGCAGTGTGCTTGGTTGGGCTGGTGGGTCTGTGAGAGGCAGTGTGCCTGGTTGGGCTGGTGGGTCTGTGAGAGGCAGTGTGCTTGGTTGGGGTGGTGGGTCTGTGAGAGGCAGTGTGCTTGGTTGGGCTGGTGGGTCTGTGAGAGGCAGTGTGCTTGGTTGGGCTGGTGGGTCAGTGAGAGGCAGTGTGCTTGGTTGGGCTGGTGGGTCTGTGAGAGGCAGTGTGCTTGGTTGGGCTGGTGGGTCTGTGAGAGGCAGTGTGCTTGGTTGGGCTGGTGGGTCTGTGAGAGGCAGCGTGCTTGGTTGGGCTGGTGGGTCTGTGAGAGGCAGTGTGCTTGGTTGGGCTGGTGGGGGCAGTGTGCTTGGTTGGGCTGGTGGGTCTGTGAGAGGCAGTGTGCTTGGTTGGGCTGGTGGGGGTAGTGTGCTTGGTTGGGCTGGTGGGGGCAGTGTGCTTGGTTGGACTGGTGGGGGCAGTGTGCTTGGTTGGGCTGGTGGGGGCAGTGTGCTTGGTTGGGCTGGTGGGGGTAGTGTGCTTGGTTGGGCTGGTGGGGGTAGTGTGCTTGGTTGGGCTGGTGGAGGTAGTGTGCTTGGTTGGGGTTGTGCATTCAGGTGGGCTGGGTGAGGTTGGTATCCCGGTCCTTTGTTGGGTGCGATGTGTCTGAGGTGGGCTGGGTGGTGAGGGGGGTCCTGGGCGGTGCAGGAGGGCTCTGCTGGGCGGTGCTGGAGACTCTTCTTTTGTTGCCAGAGCATCTACTGAGTGCCACGTCTTTCAGCGTCTTGGCGAACTCCCCGACTGCTGACTTGAAGAGGTGGTCGTGCAGGTCCCAGGGTCCGATGGTGGGGTGATGAGCCAGGTGCACGTTCGGTAGCAGAGCGCAGCCTCTGGAGATGTATAGTGAGGGGGTGGAAGTCCCTGCAGGGCAGGAGGGCTGAGATGGTGATTTTGGAGTTGGTGAAGCTCTCTGTGGCCTTCTCTGCCACTCTCCTGAGCAGAGCCCCCACCCTCTCCTGCTCTTCCCTCAGGTCATGGTGCCTGTGTGGATGATGATGTGTTTGGAGGAGCTGAAATCAGGCTGGGACAGAATCCGAAGTGCATCCTTGGTTCTGGGACACCAAGTCTTTTGTAGAACCCGCACAGCTAGACCAATGAGGGAATAGCTGGGGGTGAAGGGATGACAAGTTTTTTCCTTGGCTGTTGTGAAGCAAATAAGAGATTTTAATTATCATCCTCCGTCCAAGAACAGAGCACAATTACATTTAAGAATATACTGGGTCCGTTGCCACGGGTCGGATATGGATTGACCTGCCCAATATCCCGCTTACAGCTGGCCTGAAACGGATCAGTACAATTCTTAATATTCTCCGTTCTCAAACGGGGCCATATTGTAAGCTTAGTGGTTACTATAGTTTTACTCGTTTATCTGACTCCATTTAAGATTAGAATTTAGAAATTTGGTTTTGAAACATGCGCGAACCTCGGGAGTGGCTACACTCGACTCTTACCGGCGCCACCATTACTCAATATATGCTCCCGGCATTATTGCCGAAATCTCAGTTCGGCGGAGAACTCAGAGGCTGAGGGTCTAGCCAACACAATACTTGCAGTATACTGACATGACAACTTCGAGCCCAGGTCGGCGTGCACTTAGAGGGCTCCTTAGAGCTAACTTGACAGGAACCAGCGCAGAAACGCCCATGGGTTCCCTTCGCATCAAATTACAAGAGCCATGCACCACCAATCCTTTTATGGGCCGAACTTGGCTGCCTTTTCCAGCTTGGAAACACCACGAAACCACTGATCAGTTGGTGTATGGTCAATATTATTTAACTGAATATTAGTATTCAGTTGTAATTTAGGCTGAAAAAGGTAAAAGATGAATTAGAGTCATGGAGATCACGCAAGTTACAAACAAAAACCATTTATTCGCAGACAGGTAGGTTCGTAGCTTTAGAATATCACAATCAGTTACAAAATAGACAAATTGAAAATAGAAATAGAGAGGAAATAGTCTTACCCAGCCTGCTTTGGCTACACACATATACAGAGTCTGCACAGTGTGGGAAGTCAAGTGCGATCTTCCCAGATTGGTCTGTCTCCCTCGCTTTTATGCCAAATCATGTTTGATCCAACCGTTGGGGGTTGTTAGGTAAGGGTAAATAGAAAATGAAATGATTACCAGAGAGGACATTCCACTGTTCCATTTTTACCTTGAGTTCCTGAAACTATGGCTCTCAGGTCAACACTGCTAGCTCCACCGACACGTCAGCCAAGCTCCCAGGTCAACACTGCTAGCTCCACTGACACATCAGCCAAGCTCCCAGGTCAACACTGCTAGCTCCACCGACACATCAGCCAAGCTCCCAGGTCAACACTGCTAGCTCCACTGACACATCAGCCAAACTCCCAGGTCAACACTGCTAGCTCCACCGACACATCAGCCAAGCTCCCAGGTCAACACTGCTAGCTCCACCGACACATCAGCCAAGCTCCCAGGTCAACACTGCTAGCTCCACCGACACATCAGCCAAGCTCCCAGGTCAACACTGCTAGCTCCATCGACACATCAGCCAAGCTCCCAGGTCAACACTGCTAGCTCCACTGACACATCAGCACAGTGGGAGAGCGGAGGGCTTACCCACTGAATTGGCTGCATTAAGGAGATGCAGGTAACTGGGGTCAGGATCTGCAGCAGAATGGATGAAGAGTGACGGGCTGATCAGTCAGGCAGGCAGGCGGTAGGCCAAGCACCATAATAATAAGGGGCTGTCACTTACTGCTGCCTCAGCCGGTTGTGCACCCACCGCACCTACAACTTCTAGCGACAGTGCCTCTGCTGGTTGTGGTGAACCAGCTACAGTGTGGGAGGAAAGTGTCAGAGACAACAGACAGCAGCAGCCCACCACAAATCAGACACCCAAGAAAGGGTTAAGGGCCTTACTCTTGGGCCCAACAGCTGTGCGGATCTTATTCTGGCTACACCGGGAATCGAACCACCGACCTTGTGGGTCCCAGTCATGTTCCTTAACCGTTATGCTACAGGCCATCCGTTTTATTTGTGAAGTGCTTTTCCCAAGCACAAAGCGCTGTACAGTACACGCATGAATGAAATAAGTACATTTAGCAATTGACTGTTGTAGTATTATATAGTTTAAAATTGATGCGAAATATCTTACACAGCTGTCTTTGCAGATTGTCAGTGTTCCCCAAAAATGTAAGTAGGAGGCCAAAGAGAAAAAGTAGATGATGTCCCCTGGCCTCTTTTTTCTGACGCAATTTGGAAGCTTCTGGTGCATTTTAATATGACAAATTAATCCCTAATACATGCCTTTATTCTTATGCACTTTGTTAAGTTTACATTCAAATATACCAACATGACATTTAATCTTGTAGTGCCATTAACCAGAAATTTGTTGAGAAAGAAAGAGCTTATGGTAATGATACCTCTTTACTTGAATAAATAAAGTATTTTACAAAGCGTTAGATAAAAGATACATGTTTAACTTGAATGATATTGAACAATAACTCCAATATGACTGTACAAATTAAACTATTATGTTTTTATAGTCAGTCATCCATGTCAGACTCTGATTCTTCCCAGTCCGTGTGAAGAGACAGCAATGCTCTGCTAAGCTCCTCTCGGAAGCTGGGAACTGATCAATTTGAACGTAAACGTAAAAACATAGGCTATTGTAACTTCAGATTAAGATAATGTGAAGTGGTTGGTGTGATATGTAGCCTATGGTAGTAGTGATATATTTTAGTCATTATTCTTTAAGATATGTTTGAGTTTTTTATAATTTATAAACACTTGGCTGTGAAGAAGCTCAGCCATAAACTTGGTCCGGCTACCTCGAGTGACCAGCAGAGGTCACCCGCTAGCTATACCCACTGCTCGTCCGGAGGGTGCGAGGTGTGCTGAAATTCGTAAGATTGTATATGAAGCAGCTACAACTTCAGACTGCAAGTTTATCCTAAAGATTGTACTGTGCTCAAGTACAGGAGTGAACTAATGTCATTTCTAGAGCTGGCAGAAAAATAAATGAAGGTAATTGGTTGGAACAGAAATCAGCTCGCAGACTGGCCCTCTAGGACCAGAGTTGTGCACTTCTGCTTTGGAGTCTGTTGTTGGCGTTTGTCAACATGAGGACCAGAATTGTGCAGTAACAGTAAGCTCACAGCAAACTCCTGGGTTTGAATCCCGGTCGGCCGGGATTTTCCTACCAAAAGGAAAAAAGCAAACTCCCTGGCCACTGTGACAGATGTGTGTTATATTTTACATCTTACCATTAACTGTGCCAAATGTCCCACAGCATTGCAAACTAACTCACTGTCCACTCTGAAAGATGTTATCATTTACATCTTACCTAACCTTTTTATTCTATAATGTATTCATTCTTCTTTACAGACTGCACAGTTGTAACCTAAGTGAGGAGTCATGTGAAATTGTGGCCTCAGCTCTCCAGTCATCAAACTCAACCCTGACAGATCTTGACCTCAGCAGCAATAACCTGGGAGATGCAGGAGTGAAGCTGCTCTGTGCTGGACTGATGAGTCAAAACTGTAAACTACAGAGACTGGGGTGAGTAGTGCGGTATTTTGTGTGACCTTAACAAAATAGAATTAGTGATTATGGCTCTAAACAGTGAAATGATGAAAAGCTCTTTCTCTCTTAGTTTACTACTCTGTCCATTGGCATTCTTTCTTTTTCCACATTAGTCTCATCCCTCTCTTCTTACTCCTCTATCACAGCAAAGAAAAGCAGGATAAAACCTGATGAGTCTTAGGGTTGGTAGGTTTGTGTTTCCTGACCAGAATGTAAGGTTTCAGTGGAGTCTGTAGTATCAGGGCACAGGTGATGACTGGATGCTGGATGTCTGATTGATGTGGTAAAAGACTGACCACCTGCATAGTAAAATGTTTTAGGTCTGTGACACATTACAGTCTTCATCCATCTCCACTATTCACTACCTGCTAGGAACTGTTATCAAATCCTTAATTTTACCCCACTCTCTGATGAAGGGGAGCTGTACTCCTCACAATACAGTACACCTCATTCCCACCTACAGAACAGGACTTTTGTGCTGACTGTAAAGAGCTTATTCCCACCTACAGAACAGGACTTTTGTGCTGACTGTAAGAGCTCATTCCCACCTACAGAACAGGACTTTTGTCCTGACTGTAAAGAGCTCATTCCCACCTACAGGACAGGACTTTTCTGCTGACTGTAAAGAGCTCATTCCCACCTGCAGAACAGGACTTTTGTGCTGACTGTAAAGAGCTCATTCCCACCTACAGAACAGGGCTTTTGTGCTGACTGTAAAGAGCTCATTCCCACCTACAGAACAGGACTTTTGTGCTGACTGTAAAGAGCTCATTCCCACCTACAGAACAGGACTTTTGTGCTGACCGTGGCTATATTCTTCCTTGAATGAAATGATCAGAACACACTCTGCTGCTTTGTGAAGGCAGGAAATCTTTGCGGTTTATTCTGGCTAGCCATAAGTTCCTCCTGACTTGGCTTTAATTCCTCGTATCCTCTACTGGTCGCCTATGGTAAAATAGACTCAGTGTTATATGTTATAGTGTGATATTATATCAGGCAAATATTGGACTCCCAACGGAGTGCACAACCCTGTCTGTAAGTTCTTAACAGCAGCATATTTACAGATTTAACGCCAATCAAGTCTGTCTGGCAGAAGCCATAGGGAAGAGGGATGAAAACATGAAAAATACTTATTTTAACCAATGCATTTTTTTTAAATGACACGCGATCGACCAGCATGCCTGGACGTAAACTACATGGATTGAACTAGCCTAGACTGCTGTAACTGTGAGGTTACACTGCACCATGTCAATGTACATGTAAACCTTTAATTTGGCAATTAGGCTTTTATCTAACTTACAGTGTTGACATCCAGCTACTAAGATGGCCCAAAATGAAGTTGAAAATGCAATTAAATTTGTCAGTACCGATTTTATAAAAAGAAAAAGTTAGGAACAGTGTCGGTTACACAGTTAACCGTTTAAAAAGTGGGATGGTATCAGTTTACAAAAACTGATTATTTGTCACATCCCTACCTCGTGTAGTGTTTTTACAGTGATATGAGTGCAGTCGATCGCACTGATTACATTTGGGAACATGCTGTAAATTGTGCTTTGGCGTTGGCTTGTTCACCTGCAGTGAAGGGAAACCGTATGTATCGTTGGGTCATTCCAATTGTGCCATCCCACACAGATGGCATGACTAGGCTCAATGATATCAAAATCGTCAAAATCGGCTCATAAGCCAGTCATCATCTTGGGTCCCTGAACACCCTCTCCATCTGAAGCCTGCCATTGGCAAAGCCCTCCAACAGTGCTAAAGCAGCCATTGCTGAACACCCTCTCCATCTGAAGCCTGCCATTGGCAAAGCCCTCCAACAGTGCTAAAGCAGCCATTGCGCATCATTGCACACAGGCATCACCCAGCCCTTTTATAACCATTTCACAAATAGGGGAATTGCTTAACACTTTGAATGAATCAGTGTGGATGAACTGATGCCCCAAGTACATTATGAAAATGAATTGAATGTTATATGGAGTCCAAATATTTGAGTGAAATTGTCATTAGAATATATTGTCTGTATTTCACTACTTTGCCTGCAGGGTCACTATTTCCCTCTGCCTCCATAATGTGCGTACGCATGGGTCAAAGTTTCCCTAAATGTACGCATTAATAAATCACAATTTATGCTTAGAAAGTGGCGTACCCACATTTCAAGCCCTTTTTTTCCACTAGGTAATTAAGCAGGGCAATTTAGAATGTCACAATCAAGGAAAAAAATATCTAAAATAGGCTAACTAAAACATAGACTTACCATTGAGTTTGCCTCTAGATCCTTCATTTAGGATCGAAGGCATCGAATGAGATCCGCTCCTTTTGCAACATGTTCCAAACAGAAGGAGCAGAATACCTAAAGGCCCTTTTCCCCATTTCCGTACGGGCATTGGGAACAGACAGCATAAAAAGATCAAAGATCAAATGTAAACAATAACTTCCAGCAGTTTTCTGCAATATAGAAATGCATAGTGTGGGGCCTCGGGGTGGATCCTGAGGTGTAGTGGGTGATGTATAAATGCATAGTGTGGTGCCTCGGGGTGGATCCTGAGGTGTAGTGGGTGATGTATAAATGCATAGTGTGGTGCCTCGGGGTGGATCCTGAGGTGTAGTGCGTGATGTATAAATGCATAGTGTGGGGCCTCGGGGTGGATCCTGAGGTGTAGTGGGTGATGTATAAATGCATAGTGTGGTGCCTCGGGGTGGATCCTGAGGTGTAGTGGGTGATGTATAAATGCATAGTGTGGTGTCTCGGGGTGGATCCTGAGGTGTAGTGGGTGATGTATAAATGCATAGTGTGGGGCCTCGGGGTGGATCCTGAGGTGTAGTGGGTGATGTATAAATGCATAGTGTGGAGCCTCGGGGTGGATCCTGAGGTGTAGTGGGTGATGTATAAATGCATAGTGTGGTGCCTCGGGGTGGATCCTGAGGTGTAGTGGGTGATGTATAAATGCATAGTGTGGTGCCTCGGGGTGGATCCTGAGGTGTAGTGGGTGATGTATAAATGCATAGTGTGGTGCCTCGGGGTGGATCCTGAGGTGTAGTGGGTGATGTATAAATGCATAGTGTGGTGCCTCGGGGTGGATCCTGAGGTGTAGTGGGTGATGTATAAATGCATAGTGTGGGGCCTCGGGGTGGATCCTGAGGTGTAGTGGGTGATGTATAAATGCATAGTGTGGGGCCTCGGGGTGGATCCTGAGGTGTAGTGGGTGATGTATAAATGCATAGTGTGGTGCCTCGGGGTGGATCCTGAGGTGTAGTGGGTGATGTATAAATGCATAGTGTGGGGCCTCGGGGTGGATCCTGAGGTGTAGTGGGTGATGTATAAATGCATAGTGTGGTGCCTCGGGGTGGATCCTGAGGTGTAGTGGGTGATGTATAAATGCATAGTGTGGTGTCTCGGGGTGGATCCTGAGGTGTAGTGGGTGATGTATAAATGCATAGTGTGGTGCCTCGGGGTGGATCCTGAGGTGTAGTGGGTGATGTATAAATGCATAGTGTGGGGCCTCGGGGTGGATCCTGAGGTGTAGTGGGCGGGCCCAGCTGCAAACCAGACACGGGAGTCAGCAATTATTGGAAGTTTTTTTTCTTTTTATCTTTTTCGGGGTATTGGTGATAGCGCCCCCCTCAGGGCAAGGGTAGGGAAAAACGGGAGAAATATAAGCAATTTAAGCTTGATGAAAAATGTCACTAACAAAGATAAAGATGTTTCTGGATCAGTGTACTGGTTGATACTCCCATGGTTGAGGGGAGAGGACGCTGGCGTTGACTGTTCGCCGCTTCTCCGCCTGAGCTAGATCTAACTTTCTATAGTTGATTTTACGGACCCTTTTTTTTTTTTACAGATTATTAGTTGTTTCTAAGCGTGGTTTATTGAGCATTTTGTGCACTGAGCTTTTTGTGCGGATTTTCCTACCTGCTGCCGCCCGTCTAAACCCGCCGTTTCAGTCATCCATATTCGGATCACCTGCACTCCTGGTTTACTTCAACATCCACCACGCTCCAGCTCATGTCTCGACCAGCGCTGTTGTGAGGTATTTCCCTGGGCAGTTTTTCAGCTGTCCCCGGTGCGGGTTGGGCTCGTTGCCTGGGACCGCTACCTCCACAGTAGCCAGCCCTCCGCTAGCCGCCCTCCGCTAGCCGCCCTTCAGCCAACTAGCGACACTGGATTGCCTGGCTAGCTAACGGGTAACCCAACCATGCTGAAATATTTCCCCTCTCAGCTGCTGGAATTTAACAACTGCACGACCCCCTCGTGCATTTCAGTTATCAAACAACTTGGACTTCTACGCCGACTTCGTTACATGCATAGAAGCTCCCGTCAAAAGTTTGTCTACTTCCAGCCTGGTCATTCAATTCCTTCCATCTGCTCTGCTGCACGCTCTGTCGCACCTCGTACATGTCATCAGAACTTCGTCGCACCTGGATTTAGTAGCAGCACTGGAAACATAGTGAGGCTACCTCACTCCAGGCTGCATAGAAAACGTGGAGAGGATTTCACACTGCACAGGTTGCACAGAAAAAGAGGAGTGGATTTTTTAAACCCCCCTCCCCCACGACAATTCTGCTCATCTACCGCCCACCCAAACGAAACTCTGCCTTTATCCCAGAAATGCATGACCTTCTTACAACCCTCTGTACAACATCTGCCAATATCATCATTCTCAGAGACATAAACATTCATGTTGACACCCCCTCCTGCCACTCTGCATCTGCCTTTCTACAATTACTGGACTGCCTAAACCTCATTCAACATGTCAACGTCCCAACACACAACAGGGGGCACACATTGGATCTGGTCATCACAGACTCTGCCCCCATCAGTAATCTCCTTGTGTACGACCTGGGTGTGTCTGATCACAGGGTCATTGCACTGGAGCTGCCATTTCCACCCCCTCACACCAAGCCCAAGCGCCAAATCTCTTTCAGGAACATCAAAAACATTAACACAGACGCCTTAATTTTGGACCTCCAGCACCTCTCCTCTGCAAATTTTTCATCAGCCAGCGATTCAGTGGCTTTTTACAATAATACCCTGACCAGTCTCTTGGACCTCCACGCCCCAGTTAAAACAAGAACGGTTTCTTTCTCACGCTCAGCTCCTTGGTTCACCCGCGAGCTGCGAAAAATGAAGGCAACTGGGCGTGTCCTTGAGCGACACCTCAAGGCCACAGGCCTCACCGTCCACAAAATGGCCTACAAAGACCATCAAAAGGCCTATTCGAAATCCCTCAGAGACGCACAGTCACAGTTTTATTCCAACTTAATTAACAATAGCCCTGGCAACTCCAAGCAGCTTTTTTCCACAATAAAACTACTCAAACTGCAACCTTCCACACACACAGACATCACAGAGGAACAGTGCAATAACTTCATTACCTTTTTCAGAAACAAAGTCGACACCATCCGGTCCCATCTCATCAGCCCCTCCACTCCACCTGCCCCCGCTGCCATCCCACAGCCAGGGATCTCCCAGCCTCTCTGCTGTTTCTCCAACATCACACAGCGAGAGGTTGAGGACATCATCAATACGATGAAATCCTTCACCTGTGCCCTGGACCCCGTTCCCACCGCTCTGGTTAAATCAAGCATTTGTGCCATAAGTCCCCTGATCACCAAAACCATAAACCTTTCCCTCCAGTCTGGCCACGTTCCCTCTGTTCTAAAAACTGCCATCATTACACCCCTCCTCAAAAAACCCACCTTGGACTCGGCAGTCCTTGCCAATTACAGACCAATTTCCAACCTCCCTTTCCTTTCCAAGGTCCTGGAAAAAGTGGTAGCTGCACAGCTCCAGGACCATCTCCAACTCAATAACATTGCAGAGAAGTTCCAGTCTGGCTTCCGCACCGCCCATAGCACTGAAACAGCACTAGTCAGGGTCACTAATGACCTGTTGATGGCGGCTGATGCTGGCTCCCCTTCACTCCTCATCCTGCTTGACCTGACCGCAGTATTTGACACCATTGACCATCGCATCCTCCTTAACCGTCTACACTCTATCGGCCTCTCTGACTTTGCTCTGAATTGGTTCAAATCATACCTCTCCGACAGAACCGAGTACGTCTCTTTGGGAGGGAAAAAATCCCGGTCCCATCCTGTCACCTGTGGTTTCCCCCAAGGATCCGTCCTCGGCCCCGTCCTCTTCACCCTCTACTTGCTCCCCCTCGGCCGTGTCATCAGCCAGTATGGAATTTCCTTACACACAACTGTACCTTAAGACTGACTCACCCCCCTCTGCAGCTCCGCCGTCACCATCTCCATCATCCACACTCACTACCTGCCTGGAGGAGATAAAGGCGTGGATGAAATCAAACTTCCTACAACTCAACAGCTCCAAAACCAAGGCCATCCTAATTGGCACCCCCCATCAGATTCATTCATCCTCCATTACCAGCATCTCTTTCTCCGGTCAGGTCCTTCCCCTCTCATCCATAGTCACCAACCTGGGTGTGAAAATTGACCCCCACCTAAACTTTGAGGCCCACATTAAACACCTGTGCAAAACCTCCTTTTTCCACCTCAGGAACATTGCTAAACTCCGTCCCACACTCACCCTCCCAGATGCAGAAAAACTTGTCCACGCCTTTGTCTCCTCCAGGCTGGATTACTGTAACGCACTTCTCATCGGGATCCCTAGCAAGAGCCTCCTGAGGCTCCAATATATCCAGAACAGCGCTGCTAGGATCCTGATGAGAGTGCGTAAGTACGACCACATCACACCGATCCTCCACTCACTTCACTGGCTCCCCATCACCTCCCGGACTGAATACAAAATATCCCTTCTGACCCATCAGTGCATCTATGGAAATGCCCCCCCCTATCTCAAAGAACTCCTCACCCCAGAACCCTCCACTCGAAACCTTCGCTCTGCCAACACCAACCGCCTCCGTCCTCACAAGACCAAGCTCTGCACCATGGGCGACCGAGCCTTCTGCTCGGCTGCTCCCCGCCTGTGGAATGCCCTCCCTGACTACCTGAGAGCACCGCAGACCACTGATGCTTTTAAAAGAGGGCTAAAAACCTACCTCTTTACTAAAGCTTTTTCTTAGTTTTTATATTTTATACATGCCATTGGGTGTTTTATTCCCTGTTTTTACCCTGTAGCACTTTGAGATTTGGTCTCCAAATGTAAAGTGCACTATAAATAAAATGCATTATTATTATTATTATTAAATAAAAGTGGCTGTTCAGGCAAAATCAACTCAAGTTCTTCCCGGACCGGGGTATGCTCCAGAATCTCCTTCCTTCTTCCCTCTTAGGCCTTGTCAGGGCTGGGGGGAAGCACAGAGGTACAGGGTAAGTACGATTGGGGTTTTATTAGGCTCACATGTCCGGCGTCAGACTCCGGGTCTTTGGGTTTGCCGTCGGGGAAGGTGGGGTTTCCTTCAGGGCCGGTTTGTGGGGTCGGTATGGCAGGGCGTAGACGTTCCGTCCTCTATCCGGTTCGGCGCTGGCTCTTCCTCTCTCTTGTCTCTCCCTCTTTTAGGATAGGCGCCGACTGACTCTGTTTGTAGTCTCGACCGCGCCTTAAATCTCTTCCCCTGCTCAGTAGAGAAAAGGGCTGCAGCTGGGTTAGTATTCTTCCACCAGGTTCACTCACGTGCGCTGTCCGGGGTCCTGGACTGCAGGGAGAGGGATCGCTCTCCAGGGTGCTGATCTCCCCATCACCTCTCTGGGAAAATAGACCCCTTTGTATACCTCTCCGAATGCGTAACGTTTGCATGGCTGCGTTGTGCGAGTCCTTCTGGGGTTCTCCACCCACGTGGTGCAACATGCAGGAACAGGGGCGCCACAATAGGTATGACAGAAGCAGAGCGAGAATTGCCTTGTGAATAAGGATATGCCAATTCAGTCTATGGGTGGCCAGTGCTGGCCAGCCAACCCAATCATATAAGGTACAATGGCGAGTGAGAGCCCTACAATTTGTAATGAATCTCAATGTACCACCATGATAAACAGTGTTGATCGCATGGAGGCACTGAGAGGATGCATGCATGTACAAAACGTCACCATAATCAAGCGCAGGCAGAAAAGTCTGCTTTTAGCCTCAAAAGAAAAGCATGACTTGTTTCTGAAGAAAAAACCCAATTTCAGTTTCGTAAATAGGTGCTGAATATGTGGTTTAAAGGAGAGGCAGTCATCAATTAAGATACACAAGTACTCATATGCGGAAACAAGCTCAATCTCTTTTCCCTGAAGAGAAACAATAAATGGTAGATTCAGTCAGTTTTTTCTTGAATTGGTGAACACCATTAGTTTTGTTTTGACAGCATTTAAAACACGTTTCAATTGACATAGCATATTTTGTACAATATCAAAAGCTTTACAAGTTCTGAAAGGCTTTGACAAGATTTGCAGCACAGCAATAATAACAGTATCATCAGCATAGAAATGAAGATTCAGCATTTGACACATTATGACCCAAACTATTGATATAAATGGTAAATAAGACGGGAACCAGAACGGAGCCCTGCGGCACCCCCTTATGGAAAGATGGCACATCTGAAGTGAGACCATCAAATCGAGTGCATTGAGCTCAGTCAGAAAGATAGTGAACAAACCAAGCAACTGCTTGCTCTGAGAGAGCTGTGTTGAGCAATCTCTGCTTCAGAATGCTTTGGTCAACTGTGTCAAACGCTTTGGAGAGATCTATAAAAAGTGAGACACAGTGCTGCTTATTGTCAAGCGCAACAGTAATATCATTCACAGCCTTCAGGGCTGCTGTAATTGTGCTGTGTTGTTCCTGAACCTGATTGGGACGTAGATTAGATAGCGTTTGTATATACAAAAGTTAAGTCGTTCACTAATAAGAGCTTCAAGTACTTTAGCCAGTGCTGACAAATATTAAATTGGCCTGTAATTATTTAAAAGACTCTGATCTCCCCCTTTTAACAGTGGGATAACAGGCCGATTTCCAGATCCTTTGGATTTTGTGACATTCCAGGGTAAGATTAAAACTATATGTTAAAGGTTCAGCTGCCAATTCCCAACAGCTAGCATCTAAAAGGTCAAGACCAGCAGATTTCCTTGGATCTAAGGCTTTAAGGGCTATGTGCACTTCCTGTACTGAAAAGGAGGTAAAGATGAAGGCTTATCCATTTTGTATTGGATATTGGTGCTATTTATGGTAATGAGCCAAAGCGTCACAGGTCAACAGATACACCTGACTGTGCCTCACCTCTTATTCACCCTGATGAAGGCCTGTGTGCCGCAACGCGTCGGTGCGTGTTTTTCATTTCTCGCCTATGCATTAGCCGTATAATAAAGGCTTATTAACGCATCCATATCAAGAGTGCCTTGGTCGCCATCCTTTAGCTCTTTCACGATTTAGTGCCAAAAAATCTAGTTGTTTGCAAACAGTTTCAGGAAAGTATGATATTAACATGAAATTTGGAGTTTACAAAGATCGTTATACCACCCCCTCTCTTGGGTCGGTTGGTACAGAAAACACTGTAGCCATCAATATTTTTGCAAAGCCATGTTTCTGATTACACAATAAGATCAGCTTCCATAGATTTAGCCCAGATTCGGATCATGTCTCATTTCGGAAGTAAACTGCATACATTCAAATGAATAACGCCGAGACCAGACCTACATTTGAAATTAGCTGGGGTGCTACAGTTCAACACGGGGCCAGGATTTGGTTGCACATTTCCTGATATTAAAAGCAAAAGAACAACTAAACATCTTTGTCTCGTCAAAGTGAACGAGAAAGTCCTCTGAGTCAGTGGAAGCAACAAAAAAAGCAACAAAATCTGAATGAGAGTTCTTCAAGATTGTGAATCAGTTATTTAAAACAGAGAGGCTGAGAATGCACCCAGCTTTTTTGGCTGAGAGTTTGGGAAAAAGCGAGACGGTGTTTGCTCAATTAGTCCATTTGTGCGAGTTTCACCACACAAGATGACCAGCTGGGAGCGCACATTGTCAGAATCACATGCCCAACAATGGTCGCCTTCATTGCCATCCCACGCAATTACCAAACTGAGCAAGGCAAGGATGACAATCATTGTCCAGGAATAATAAAAATAAAAATAAATACTGTCAGCAATCCTGCAAAGGTAACTCACATCAAGGCCACAACTCGCCCAAGAAAGACAGCCTCGCCTGACAGTCACCACTCCATGCCAAGCTCCCAGGTCAACACTGCTAGCTCCACCGACACATCAGCCAAGCTCCCAGGTCAACACTGCTAGCTCCACTGACACATCAGCCAAGCTCCCAGGTCAACACTGCTAGCTCCACTGACACATCAGCCAAGCTCCCAGGTCAACACTGCTAGCTCCACTAACACATCAGCCAATCTCCCAGGTCAACACTGCTAGCTCCACTGACACATCAGCCAAGCTCCCAGGTCAACACTGCTAGCTCCAGCGACACATCAGCCAAGCTCCCAGGTCAACACTGCTAGCTCCACTGACACATCAGCCAAGCTCCCAGGTCAACACTGCTAGCTCCACTGACACATCAGCCAAGCTCCCAGGTCAACACTGCTAGCTCCACCGACACATCAGCCAAGCTCCCAGGTCAACACTGCTAGCTCCACTGACACATCAGCCAAGCTCCCAGGTCAACACTGCTAGCTCCACTGACACATCAGCACAGTGGGAGAGCGGAGGGCTTACCCACTGAATTGGCTGCATTAAGGAGATGCAGGTAACTGGGGTCAGGATCTGCAGCAGAATGGATGAAGAGTGACAGGCTGATCAGTCAGGCAGGCGGGCGGTAGGCCAAGCACCATAATAATAAGGGGCTGTCACTTACTGCTGCCTCAGCCGGTTGTGCACCCACCGCACCTACAACTTCTAGCGACAGTGCCTCTGCTGGTTGTGGTGAACCAGCTACAGTGTGGGAGGAAAGTGTCAGAGACAACAGACAGCAGCAGCCCACCACAAATCAGACACCCAAGACAGGACAGGAGACAGTCCTCCCCTGGAGCAATGCAGGGTTAAGGGCCTTACTCTTGGGCCCAACAGCTGTGTGGATCTTACTGTGGCTACACTGGGGATTGGACCACCGACCTTGTGGGTCCCAGTCATGTTCCTTAACTGCTATGCTGCAGGCCGCCCATTTTATTTGTGAAGCGCTTTTCCCAAGCTCAAAGCACTGTACAGTACAAGCATTAATAAAATAAGTACATTTAGCAATTGACTGTTGTAGTATTATATAGTTTAAAATTGATTTGACATATCTTACACAGCTGGCTTTACAGATTATCAGAGTGTTCCCCAAAAATGTAAGTAGTCGGCCAAAGAGAAAAAGTAGCCGTCCGGGGGGGGGGGGGGGGGGGGGGGGGGGGGGGTTCAGATGATGTCCACTGGCCTCTTTTTTCTGACACAATTTGGAGGCTTCTGGTGCATTTAAAATGTTAAATGAATCCCTCATACATGCCTTTATTCTTAAGCATTTTGTTAAATTTCCATTAAAATATACCAACATCACATTTAATCTTGTAGTGCCATTAACCAGAAATTTGTTCAGAAAGAAAGAAAGAACCTACGGTAATGATAACTTTACATAGTTAGTATTTAAAAATATTTTACAAAGCGTTACATAAAAGATTCATGTTTCACTTTAATGATATTGAACAATAACTCTAATATGACTAGGTACAAATTAAACTATTTGGTTTATATAGTCAGTCATCCATGTGGGACTCTGGACTCTGATTCTTCCCAGTCCATTTGAAGAGACACCAATGCTATCTCTGCACTGCGTGGAGGCTCTCTGTGAGGCTGGCATTTGCTAAATTACCCAAAATGCAGTCGATATGGATGCAATAACGTTCCCTTTTCAACGCCAAATCCGACAGAGACAAACAGTGGATACAGTAGTTTCCATGCAACGTCTATGCAACTTGTTGTTTGGGAGAACGTAAACACATAGGCTATTGGTGACCTGAAATTTCAGATTAAGATAACGTGAACTGTGATATGTAGCCTGTGGTAGTAGTGATATATTTTACCCATTATTCTTTAAGATATGTTTGAGTTTTTTATAATTTATAAACACTTGGCTGTGAAGAAGCTCAGTCAAAAACTGGGTCCGGCTACCTGAAGTGACCAGCAGAGGTCACCCGCTAGCTATACCCACTGCTTGACCGGAGGGTGCGAGGTGTGCTGAAATTCGGAAGATTGTATATGAAGCAGCTACAACTTCAGACTGCAAGTGTATCCTAAAGATTGTACTGTGCTCAAGTACAGGAGTGAACCAATGTCATTTCTAGAGCTGGCAGAAAAATAAATGAAGGTAATTGGTTGGAACCGAAATCAGCTCGCAGACCGGCCCTCCAGGACCAGAGTTGTGCACTTCTGCTTTGGAGTGTTATTGGCGTTTGTCAACATGAGGACCAGAATTGTGCTAATTAAAGTCAAGGAAGCCATTAAAAGCAAACAGTTTGTAACATCAAACAGTGACAGTATCAGCAGGTAGCTGAATGTATCTGATATATTTTATCATTATGAGACGGAGCAGTCGCCTGTTAGCAGAGGTGGGTAGTAACATGCAACATTTACTCCGTTACATTTACTAAAGTACGTTCTTAAATAAACTGAACCTGTAGAGTCGTTTTAAAGGAGGATAATTTTTACTCTTACTTGAGTATATTTGTAAAGGACATTTTTTTTACTTTTACTCCGTTATATTCAGATTCATTTCTCACTACATTTTTTTACTCATTTTGATTTTCAATGCAAGTTCTGTTGGGTTGGTTCTCAGAGTTTGCCAGGTGTCTGGGTAAAAGTCTGAATGTTCTGCCACGCCTCACAAATAAAGACGCGCAAAGACACATACACAAAAGGAATCACTTGTACTTGGGTACAGCTCCAGCACAAAATTAAAGCAGGGGTGCCAAGAATTGTGAAACCAGTTTTTGGGGGATTTTTATTTCTTTTTTTAAAGAAATAAGCTCTTTCTCTCTCAGTTTACTACTCTGTCATCGGCATTCTTTCTTTTTCCACATGAGTCTCATCCCTCTCTTCTTACTCCTCCATCACAGCAAAGAAAAGCAGGATAAAACCTGATGAGTCTTAGAGTTGGCAGGTTTGTGTTTCCTGACCAGAATGTAAGGTTTGAGTGGAGTCTGTAGTATCAGGGCACAGGTGATGACTGGATGCTGGATGTCTGATTGATGTGGTAAAAGACTGACCACCTGCATAGTAAAATGTTTCAGGTCTGTCACACATTACAGTCTTCATCCATCTCCACTATTCACTACCTGCTATGAACTATTATCAAATCCTTAATTTTACCCCACTCTCTGTTCAAGGGGAGCTGTACTCCTCACAATACAGTACACCGCATTCCCACCTACAGAACAGGACTTTTGTGCTGACTGTAAAGAGCTCATTCCCACCTACAGAACAGAACTTTTGTGCTGACTGTAAAGAGCTCATTCCCACCTACAGAACAGGACTTTTGTGCTAACTGCAAAGAGCTCATTCCCACCTACAGAACAGGACTTTCCTGCTGACTGTGGCTATATTCTTCCTTGAATGTGTAGGTTCCGAAGTGTAATGTCGTATTTCAAATCAGTCTCATAATTATTTCAATTTAGCTACGTTATTAATAACGGACTCAATAGTAATGATTGAATAAATCATTCAACAGTCATACAGTTGAATTAATACTATGAATTCAATAACAACTTATATGAGTTCGATTTTTATAAGTGGCCTAAAATATCGTTCTTAAATAGCTAGTTGGCTTAATTCAGTGTTGGAAAAACATTGAGACGGACAACCGGTTACAATAAAGAGTATTTATTGAACACAAATTCTAATCATAAACACAGCTAAATAAAAAGGGCGTGAAGGAAAAGTAATGTATTGAAGAGGGAAGAAAGGTGGAGGACAAAGGAATGCGCGTACACGTATGCCCGCGTCGAGAAAGCGAGGGAAGGAGACACAGGAAGAGAGAAAGAGCGCGTGCACGTGAGTACACGTAGCGGGCGAAGAGGATGTGGGAAGGAATTGGTAGAGAATATAGCTTGGGCCTCATAATGTTCGACTATGGTTATAGCGCGTAATGGCGCGTACACCTAGTTGAAATTTGGGGTGGTCAAGAGACAAATTAATGAAATTACCGCAACAAGGGTACTTACGCTTTGGGAAGCGTTTCTGAGAGTTTGCGGTGCTTGATTAAATTAATTTTGAAACTTGGTTCACCTGATTTAACAGTCCACTGACTATAAGCCCGGAGAGCCGTAGGCCGTCCTCTAAGGGTTATTTGTACGGAAGCGAGAGAGAGAGAGTACAATGTAATGGAAGGTAATGTGTCAGTTGTAAACAGGAAAAACTATTTAAACAAAGTTACACAAACAACTAATCTAGAAGATATAATGTATTATAACATGAACAAGACTAATGCCCAGATGCGCAGCCTTACTTGGTGGCGAATATCCAATGATATTCGACCAGTCTCAAATAGCTGACCGTCGTCAGTAGGCAAAGTTTTAAAGTCTGCCACGCCTCACAACTAAAGACACACAAAGACACGTACACAAAAGGAATCACTTGTACTTGGGTATAGCTACAGCACAAAATTAAACCAGGGGTGCCAAGAATTGTGAAACCAGTTTTTGGGGGATTTCTTTTTTTTTTTTGTCTACAGTATTGTTGTGCATGTTTATGTAGGGAGCCCACAAGATATGAGCATGTTGTGTGTATGTCAGTCTGCCTTTAGCTGTGTTAGCTTGCAATGCTGTGGGAAGTTTGTCACAGAAAACCAAAAGGAAAAAAGCAAACTCCCTGGCCACTGTGACAGATGTGTGTTATATTTTACATCTTACCATTAACTGTGCCAAATGTCCCACAGCATTGCAAACTAACTCACTGTCCACTCTGAAAGATGTTATCTTTTACATCCTACCTAACCTTTTTATTCTATAATGTATTCATTCTTCTTTACAGACTGCACAGTTGTAACTTAAGTGAGAAGGCCTGTGAAATTGTGGCCTCAGCTCTCCAGTTATCAAACTCACCCCTGAGAGATCTGGACCTCAGCTTCAATAACCTGGGAGATGCAGGAGTGAAGCTGCTCTGTGCTGGACTGGTGAGTCCAAACTGTAAACTACAGAGACTGGGGTGAGTAGTGCGGTGTTCTGTGTGACCTTAACTAAATAGAATTAGTGATTATGGCTCCATGCAATGAAATGATGAAAAGCTCTTTCTCTCTCAGTGTACTACTCTGTCCATCGGCATTCTTTCTTTGTCCACATTTGTCTCATCCCTCTCTTCTTACTCCTCTATCACAGCAAAGAAAAGCAGGATAAAACCTGATTGAGCCTTAGGGTTGGCAGGTTTGTGTTTCCTGACCAGAATGTATGGTTTCAGTGGAGTCTGTAGTATCAGGGCACAGGTGATGACTGGATGCTGGATGTCTGATTGATGTGGTAAAAGACTGACCACCTGCATAGTAAAATGTTTCAGGTCTGTCACACATTACAGTCTTCATCCATCTCCACTATTCACTACCTGCTATGAATCAAATCCTTAATTTTACCTCACTCTCTGATGAAGGGGAGCTGTACTCCTCACAATACAGTACACCTCATTCCCACCTACAGAACAGGACTTTTGTGCTGACTGTAAAGAGCTCATTCCCACCTACAGAACAGGACTTTTGTGCTGACTGTAAAGAGCTCATTCCCACCTACGGAATAGGACTTTTGTGCTGACTGAAAAACGCTCATTCCCACCTACAGAACAGGACTTTTGTGCTGACTGTAAAGAGCTCATTCCCACCTACGGAACAGGACTTTTCTGCTGCCTGTGGCTATATTCTTCCTTGAATGAAATGATCAGAACACACTCTGCTGTTTTGTGAAGGCAGGAAATCTTTGCAGTTTATTCTGGCTAGACATAAGTTCCTCCTGACTTGGCTTTAATTCCTTGTATCCTCTACCAGTTGCCTATGGTAAAATAGACGCAGTGTTATATGTTATAGTGTGATATTATATCAGGCAAATATTGCACTCCCAACGGAGTGCGCAACCCTGTCTGTAAGTTCTTAACAGCAGCATATTTACAGATTTAACGCCAATCAAGCCTGTCTGGCAGAAGCCATAGGGAAGAGGGATGAAAACATGAAGAATTCTTATTTTAACCAATGCATTTTTTTTAAATGACACGCGATTGACCAGCATGCCTGGACGTAAACTATATGGAGTGAACTAGCCTAGACTGCTGTAACTGTGAGGTTACACTGCACCATGTCAATGTACATGTAAACCTTTAATTTGGCAATTAGGCTATTATCTAACTTAGTGTTGACATCCAGCTACTAAGATGGCCCAAAATGAAGTTGAAAATGCAATTAAATTTGTCAGTACAGTTTTTATAAAAAGAAAAAGATAGGAACAGTGTCGGTTACACAGTTAACCGGTTAAAAAGTGGGATGGTATCAGTTTACAAAAACTGATTATTTGTCACATCCCTACCTCGTGTAGTGTTTTTACAGTGATATGAGTGCAGTCGTTCGCACTGATTACATTTGGGAACATGCTGTAAATTGTGCTTTGGCGTTGGTTTGTTCGCCTGCAGTGTAGGGAAACCGTATGTATCGTTGGGTCATTCCAATTATGCCATCCCACACAGATGGCATGACGAGGCTCAATGATATCAAAATCAACAAAATCGGCTCATAAGCCAGTCATCATCTTGGGTCCCTGAACACCCTCTCTATCTGAAGCCTGCCATTGGCAAAGCCCTCCAACAGTGCTAAAGCAGCCATTGCGCATCATTGCACACAGGCATCACCCAGCCCTTTTATAACCATTTCACAAATAGGGGAATTGCTTAACACTTTGAATGAATCAGTGTGGATGAACTGATGCCCCAAGTACATTATGAAAATGAATTGAATGTTATATGGAGTCCAAATATTTGAGTGAAATTGTCATTAGAATATATTGTCTGTATTTCACTACTTTGCCTGCAGGGTCGCTATTTCCCTCTGCCTCCATAATGTGCGTACGCATGGGTCAAAGTTTCCATAAATGTACGCATACAAGTTTTTTCAATAAATCACAATTTATGCTTAGAAAGTGGCGTACCCACATTTCAAGCCCTTTTTTTCCACTAGGTAATTAAGCAGGGCAATTTAGAATGTCACAATCAAGGAAAAAAATATCTAAAATAGGCTAACTAAAACATAGACTTACCATTGAGTTTGCCTCTAGATCCTTCATTTAGGATCGAAGGCATCGAATGAGACCCGCTCCTTTTGCAACATGTTCCAAACAGAAGGAGCAGAATACCTAAAGGCCCTTTTCCCCATTTCCGTACGGGCATTGGGAACAGACAGCATAAAAAGATCAAAGATCAAATGTAAACAATAACTTCCAGCAGTTTTCTGCAATATAGAAATGCATAGTGTGGGGCCTCGGGGTGGATCCTGAGGTGTAGTGGGTGATGTATAAATGCATAGTGTGGTGCCTCGGGGTGGATCCTGAGGTGTAGTGGGTGATGTATAAATGCATAGTGTGGTGCCTCGGGGTGGATCCTGAGGTGTAGTGGGTGATGTATAAATGCATAGTGTGGTGCCTCGGGGTGGATCCTGAGGTGTAGTGGGTGATGTATAAATGCATAGTGTGGGGCCTCGGGGTGGATCCTGAGGTGTAGTGGGTGATGTGTAAATGCATAGTGTGGGGCCTCGGGGTGGATCCTGAGGTGTAGTGGGTGATGTGTAAATGCATAGTGTGGTGCCTCGGGGTGGATCCTGAGGTGTAGTGGGTGATGTATAAATGCATAGTGTGGTGCCTCGGGGTGGATCCTGAGGTGTAGTGGGTGATATATAAATGCATAGTGTGGTGCCTCGGGGTGGATCCTGAGGTGTAGTGGGTGATGTATAAATGCATAGTGTGGTGCCTCGGGGTGGATCCTGAGGTGTAGTGGGTGATGTATAAATGCATAGTGTAGTGTCTCGGGGTGGATCCTGAGGTGTAGTGGGTGATGTATAAATGCATAGTGTGGTGCCTCGGGGTGGATCCTGAGGTGTAGTGGGTGATGTATAAATGCATAGTGTGGTGCCTCGGGGTGGATCCTGAGGTGTAGTGGGTGATGTATAAATGCATAGTGTGGTGCCTCGGGGTGGATCCTGAGGTGTAGTGGGTGATGTATAAATGCATAGTGTGGTGCCTCGGGGTGGATCCTGAGGTGTAGTGGGTGATGTATAAATGCATAGTGTGGTGCCTCGGGGTGGATCCTGAGGTGTAGTGGGTGATGTATAAATGCATAGTGTGGTGCCTCGGGGTGGATCCTGAGGTGTAGTGGGTGATGTATAAATGCATAGTGTGGGGCCTCGGGGTGGATCCTGAGGTGTAGTGGGTGATGTATAAATGCATAGTGTGGTGTCTCGGGGTGGATCCTGAGGTGTAGTGGGTGATGTATAAATGCATGGTGTGGGGCCTCGGGGTGGATCCTGAGGTGTAGTGGGTGATGTATAAATGCATAGTGTGGGGCCTCGGGGTGGATCCTGAGGTGGAGTGGGTGATGTATAAATGCATAGTGTGGGGCCTCGGGGTGGATCCTGAGGTGTAGTGGGTGATGTATAAATGCATAGTGTGGTGCCTCGGGGTGGATCCTGAGGTGTAGTGGGTGATGTATAAATGCATAGTGTGGTGCCTCGGGGTGGATCCTGAGGTGTAGTGGGTGATGTATAAATGCATAGTGTGGTGCCTCGGGGTGGATCCTGAGGTGTAGTGGGTGATGTATAAATGCATAGTGTGGTGTCTCGGGGTGGATCCTGAGGTGTAGTGGGTGATGTATAAATGCATAGTGTGGTGCCTCGGGGTGGATCCTGAGGTGTAGTGGGTGATGTATAAATGCATAGTGTGGGGCCTCGGGGTGGATCCTGAGGTGTAGTGGGTGATGTATAAATGCATAGTGTGGGGCCTCAGGGTGGATCCTGAGGTGTAGTGGGTGATGTATAAATGCATAGTGTGGTGCCTCGGGGTGGATCCTGAGGTGTAGTGGGTGATGTATAAATGCATAGTGTGGGGCCTCGGGGTGGATCCTGAGGTGTAGTGGGTGATGTATAAATGCATAGTGTGGGGCCTCGGGGTGGATCCTGAGGTGTAGTGGGTGATGTATAAATGCATAGTGTGGTGCCTCGGGGTGGATCCTGAGGTGTAGTGGGTGATGTATAAATGCATAGTGTGGGGCCTCGGGGTGGATCCTGAGGTGTAGTGGGTGATGTATAAATGCATAGTGTGGTGCCTCGGGGTGGATCCTGAGGTGTAGTGGGTGATGTATAAATGCATAGTGTGGTGTCTCGGGGTGGATCCTGAGGTGTAGTGGGTGATGTATAAATGCATAGTGTGGGGCCTCGGGGTGGATCCTGAGGTGTAGTGGGTGATGTATAAATGCATAGTGTGGAGCCTCGGGGTGGATCCTGAGGTGTAGTGGGTGATGTATAAATGCATAGTGTGGTGCCTCGGGGTGGATCCTGAGGTGTAGTGGGTGATGTATAAATGCATAGTGTGGTGCCTCGGGGTGGATCCTGAGGTGTAGTGGGTGATGTATAAATGCATAGTGTGGTGCCTCGGGGTGGATCCTGAGGTGTAGTGGGTGATGTATAAATGCATAGTGTTGTGCCTCGGGGTGGATCCTGAGGTGTAGTGGGTGATGTATAAATGCATAGTGTGGGGCCTCGTGGTGGATCCTGAGGTGTTGTGGGTGATGTATAAATGCATAGTGTGGTGCCTCGGGGTGGATCCTGAGGTGTAGTGGGTGATGTATAAATGCATAGTGTGGGGCCTCGGGGTGGATCCTGAGGTGTAGTGGGTGATGTATAAATGCATAGTGTGGTGCCTCGGGGTGGATCCTGAGGTGTAGTGGGTGATGTATAAATGCATAGTGTGGTGCCTCGGGGTGGATCCTGAGGTGTAGTGGGTGATGTATAAATGCATAGTGTGGTGCCTCGGGGTGGATCCTGAGGTGTAGTGGGTGATGTATAAATGCATAGTGTGGGGCCTCGGGGTGGATCCTGAGGTGTAGTGGGTGATGTATAAATGCATAGTGTGGTGCCTCGGGGTGGATCCTGAGGTGTAGTGGGTGATGTATAAATGCATAGTGTGGTGCCTCGGGGTGGATCCTGAGGTGTAGTGGGTGATGTATAAATGCATAGTGTGGTGCCTCGGGGTGGATCCTGAGGTGTAGTGGGTGATGTATAAATGCATAGTGTGGGGCCTCTGGGGTGGATCCTGAGGTGTAGTGGGTGATGTATAAATGCATAGTGTGGTGCCTCGGGGTGGATCCTGAGGTGTAGTGGGTGATGTATAAATGCATAGTGTGGTGCCTCGGGGTGGATCCTGAGGTGTAGTGGGTGATGTATAAATGCATAGTGTGGTGCCTCGGGGTGGATCCTGAGGTGTAGTGGGTGATGTATAAATGCATAGTGTGGGGCCTCGGGGTGGATCCTGAGGTGTAGTGGGTGATGTATAAATGCATAGTGTGGGGCCTCGGGGTGGATCCTGAGGTGTAGTGGGTGATGTATAAATGCATAGTGTGGTGCCTCGGGGTGGATCCTGAGGTGTAGTGGGTGATGTATAAATGCATAGTGTGGTGCCTCGGGGTGGATCCTGAGGTGTAGTGGGTGATGTATAAATGCATAGTGTGGTGCCTCGGGGTGGATCCTGAGGTGTAGTGGGTGATGTATAAATGCATAGTGTGGGGCCTCGGGATGGATCCTGAGGTGTAGTGGGTGATGTATAAATGCATAGTGTGGTGCCTCGGGGTGGATCCTGAGGTGGAGTGGTGATGTATAAATGCATAGTGTGGTGCCTCGGGGTGGATCCTGAGGTGTAGTGGGTGATGTATAAATGCATAGTGTGGTGCCTCGGGGTGGATCCTGAGGTGTAGTGGGTGATGTATAAATGCATAGTGTGGTGCCTCGGGGTGGATCCTGAGGTGTAGTGGGCGGGCCCAGCTGCAAACCAGACACGGGAGTCAGCAATTATTGGAAGTTGTTTTTCTTTTTATCTTTTTCGGGGTATTGGTGATAGCGCCCCCCTCAGGGCAAGGGTAGGGAAAAACAGGAGAAATATAAGCAATTTAAGCTTGATGAAAAATGTCACTAACAAAGATAAAGATGTTTCTGGATCAGTGTCCTGGTTGATACTCCCATGGTTGAGGGGAGAGGACGCTGGCGTTGACTGTTCGCCGCTTCTCCGCCTGAGCTAGATCTAACTTTCTATAGTTGATTTTACGGACCCTTTTTTTTTTTTACAGATTATTAGTAGTTTTTAAGCGTGGTTTATTGAGCATTTTGTGCACTGAGCTTTTTGCGCGGATTTTCCTACCTGCTGCCGCCCGTCTAAACCCGCCGTTTCAGTCATCCATATTCGGATCACCTGCACTCCTGGTTTACTTCAACATCCACCACGCTCCAGCTCATGTCTCGACCAGCGCTGTTGTGAGGTATTTCCCTGGGCAGTTTTTCAGCTGTCCCCGGTGCGGGTTGGGCTCGTTGCCTGGGACCGCTACCTCCACAGTAGCCAGCCCTCCGCTAGCCGCCCTCCGCTAGCCGCCCTTCAGCCAACTAGCGACACTGGATTGCCTGGCTGGCTAACAGGTAACCCAACCATGCTGAAATATTTCCCCTCTCAGCTGCTGGAATTTAACAACTGCACGACCCCCTCGTGCATTTCAGTTATCAAACAACTTGGACTTCTACGCCGACTTCGTTACATGCATAGAAGCTCCCGTCAAAAGTTTGTCTACTTCCAGCCTGGTCATTCAATTCCTTCCATCTGCTCTGCTGCACGCTCTGTCGCACCTCGTACATGTCATCAGAACTTCGTCGCACCTGGATTTAGTAGCAGCACTGGAAACATAGTGAGGCTACCTCACTCCAGGCTGCATAGAAAACGTGGAGAGGATTTCACACTGCACAGGTTGCACAGAAAAAGAGGAGTGGATTTCACAGTTCTTCGCCCCATACAGAGATTCATTACTCCTCCTACCGTCAAAATGGAATTATTGAACATTCAATCCCTCAACCTCAAATCCACTTTCATTCATGACCACATACTGGACAAAGGGTTGGACCTCATGTGCCTCACGGAGACGTGGCAACAGCCAGGGGTCTATACCACTTTAAACAAAGCTTGTCCCCCCGGTTACAAGTACATAGAAAAATCCCGTAGCACTGGCCGCGGTGGTGGCCTGGCTGTATTCCACCGTTTCGATCTGGATTTGTCCCCCCTCTCTCTGCCTAACCACTCGTCATTCGAATGCCTTGCATTTAAATGTAAACCCCCCTCCCCCACGACAATTCTGCTCATCTACCGCCCACCCAAACGAAACTCTGCCTTTATCCCAGAAATGCATGACCTTCTTACAACCCTCTGTACAACATCTGCCAATATCATCATTCTCAGAGACATAAACATTCATGTTGACACCCCCTCCTGCCACTCTGCATCTGCCTTTCTACAATTACTGGACTGCCTAAACCTCATTCAACATGTCAACGTCCCAACACACAACAGGGGGCACACATTGGATCTGGTCATCACAGACTCTGCCCCCATCAGTAATCTCCTTGTGTACGACCTGGGTGTGTCTGATCACAGGGTCATTGCACTGGAGCTGCCATTTCCACCCCCTCACACCAAGCCCAAGCGCCAAATCTCTTTCAGGAACATCAAAAACATTAACACAGACGCCTTAATTTTGGACCTCCAGCACCTCTCCTCTGCAAATTTTTCATCAGCCAGCGATTCAGTGGCTTTTTACAATAATACCCTGACCAGTCTCTTGGACCTCCACGCCCCAGTTAAAACAAGAACGGTTTCTTTCTCACGCTCAGCTCCTTGGTTCACCCGCGAGCTGCGAAAAATGAAGGCAACTGGGCGTGTCCTTGAGCGACACCTCAAGGCCACAGGCCTCACCGTCCACAAAATGGCCTACAAAGACCATCAAAAGGCCTATTCGAAATCCCTCAGAGACGCACAGTCACAGTTTTATTCCAACTTAATTAACAATAGCCCTGGCAACTCCAAGCAGCTTTTTTCCACAATAAAACTACTCAAACTGCAACCTTCCACACACACAGACATCACAGAGGAACAGTGCAATAACTTCATTACCTTTTTCAGAAACAAAGTCGACACCATCCGGTCCCATCTCATCAGCCCCTCCACTCCACCTGCCCCCGCTGCCATCCCACAGCCAGGGATCTCCCAGCCTCTCTGCTGTTTCTCCAACATCACACAGCGAGAGGTTGAGGACATCATCAATACGATGAAATCCTTCACCTGTGCCCTGGACCCCGTTCCCACCGCTCTGGTTAAATCAAGCATTTGTGCCATAAGTCCCCTGATCACCAAAACCATAAACCTTTCCCTCCAGTCTGGCCACGTTCCCTCTGTTCTAAAAACTGCCATCATTACACCCCTCCTCAAAAAACCCACCTTGGACTCGGCAGTCCTTGCCAATTACAGACCAATTTCCAACCTCCCTTTCCTTTCCAAGGTCCTGGAAAAAGTGGTAGCTGCACAGCTCCAGGACCATCTCCAACTCAATAACATTGCAGAGAAGTTCCAGTCTGGCTTCCGCACCGCCCATAGCACTGAAACAGCACTAGTCAGGGTCACTAATGACCTGTTGATGGCGGCTGATGCTGGCTCCCCTTCACTCCTCATCCTGCTTGACCTGACCGCAGTATTTGACACCATTGACCATCGCATCCTCCTTAACCGTCTACACTCTATCGGCCTCTCTGACTTTGCTCTGAATTGGTTCAAATCATACCTCTCCGACAGAACCGAGTACGTCTCTTTGGGAGGGAAAAAATCCCGGTCCCATCCTGTCACCTGTGGTTTCCCCCAAGGATCCGTCCTCGGCCCCGTCCTCTTCACCCTCTACTTGCTCCCCCTCGGCCGTGTCATCAGCCAGTATGGAATTTCCTTACACACAACTGTACCTTAAGACTGACTCACCCCCCTCTGCAGCTCCGCCGTCACCATCTCCATCATCCACACTCACTACCTGCCTGGAGGAGATAAAGGCGTGGATGAAATCAAACTTCCTACAACTCAACAGCTCCAAAACCAAGGCCATCCTAATTGGCACCCCCCATCAGATTCATTCATCCTCCATTACCAGCATCTCTTTCTCCGGTCAGGTCCTTCCCCTCTCATCCATAGTCACCAACCTGGGTGTGAAAATTGACCCCCACCTAAACTTTGAGGCCCACATTAAACACCTGTGCAAAACCTCCTTTTTCCACCTCAGGAACATTGCTAAACTCCGTCCCACACTCACCCTCCCAGATGCAGAAAAACTTGTCCACGCCTTTGTCTCCTCCAGGCTGGATTACTGTAACGCACTTCTCATCGGGATCCCTAGCAAGAGCCTCCTGAGGCTCCAATATATCCAGAACAGCGCTGCTAGGATCCTGATGAGAGTGCGTAAGTACGACCACATCACACCGATCCTCCACTCACTTCACTGGCTCCCCATCACCTCCCGGACTGAATACAAAATATCCCTTCTGACCCATCAGTGCATCTATGGAAATTCCCCCCCCCTATCTCAAAGAACTACTCACCCCGGAACCCTCTACTCGAAACCTTCGCTCTGCCAACACCAACCGCCTCCGTCCTCACAAGACCAAGTTCTGCACCATGGGCGACCGAGCCTTCTGCTCGGCTGCTCCCCGCCTGTGGAATGCCCTCCCTGATTACCTGAGAGCACCGCAGACCACTGATGCTTTTAAAAGAGGGCTAAAAACCTACCTCTTTACTAAAGCCTTTTCTTAGTTTTTATATTTTATACATGCCATTGGGT
The DNA here is from genome assembly GCF_963514075.1 of Conger conger. Lineage (NCBI taxonomy): Eukaryota > Metazoa > Chordata > Actinopteri > Anguilliformes > Congridae > Conger > Conger conger. The sequence continues at coordinate 1,538,670 of NW_026890511.1, forward strand.
GTTTTATTCCCTGTTTTTACCCTGTAGCACTTTGAGATTTGGTCTCCAAATGTAAAGTGCACTATAAATAAAATGCATTATTATTATTATTATTAAATAAAAGTGGCTGTTCAGGCAAAATCAACTCAAGTTCTTCCCGGACCGGGGTATGCTCCAGAATCTCCTTCCTTCTTCCCTCTTGGGCCTTGTCAGGGCTGGGGGGAAGCACAGGGGTACAGGGTAAGTACGATTGGGGTTTTATTAGGCTCAAGTGTCCGGCGTCAGACTCCGGGTCTTTGGGTTTGCCGTCGGGGAAGGTGGGGTTTCCTTCTGGGCCGGTTTGTGGGGTCGGTATGGCAGGGCGTAGACGTTCCGTCCTCTATCCGGTTCGGCGCTGGCTCTTCCTCTCTCTTGTCTCTCCCTCTTTTAGGATAGGCGCCGACTGACGCTGTTTGTAGCCTCAACCGCGCCTTAAATCTCTTCCCCTGCTCATTAGAAAAAAAGGGCTGCAGCTGGGTTAGTATTCTTCCACCAGGTTCACTCACGTGCGCTGTCCGGGGTCCTGGACTGCAGGTAGAGGGATCGCTCTCCAGGGTGCTGATCTCCCCATCACCTCTCTGGGAAAATAGACCCCTTTGTATACCTCTCCGAATGCGTAACGTTTGCGTGGCTGCGTTGTGCAGGTCCTTCTGGGGTTCTCCACCCACGTGGTGCAACATGCAGGAGCAGGGGCGCCACAATAGGTATGACAGAAGCAGAGCGAGAATTGCCTTGTGAATAAGGATATACCAATTCAGTCTATGGGTGGCCAGTGCTGGCCAGCCAACCCAATCATATAAGGTACAATGGCGAGTGAGAGCCCTACAATTTGTAATGAATCTCAATGTACCACCATGATAAACAGTGTTGATCGCATGGAGGCACTGAGAGGATGCATGCATGTACAAAACCTCACCATAATCAAGCGCAGGCAGAAAAGTCTGCTTTTAGCCTCAAAAGAAAAGCATGACTTGTTTCTGAAGAAAAAACCCAATTTCAGTTTCGTAAATAGGTGCTGAATATGTGGTTTAAAGGAGAGGCAGTCATCAATTAAGATACACAAGTACTCATATGCGGAAACAAGCTCAATCTCTTTTCCCTGAAGAGAAACAATAAATGGTAGATTCAGTCAGTTTTTTCTTGAATTGGTGAACACCATTAGTTTTGTTTTGACAGCATTTAAAACACGTTTCAATTGACATAGCATATTTTGTACAATATCAAAAGCTTTACAAGTTCTGAAAGGCACGGCAAAAAGGCAAGATTTGTAGCATAGCAATAAGTAACAGTATCATCAGCATAGAAATGAAGAGCAAGCATTTGACACATTATGACCCAAACTATTGATATAAATGGTAAATAAGACAGGAACCAGAACGGAGCCCTGCGGCACCCCCTTATGGATAGATGGCACATCTGAAGTGAGACCATCAAATCGAGTGCATTGAGCTCAGTCAGAAAGATAGTTAACAAACCAAGCAACTGCTTGCTCTGAGAGAGCTGTGTTGAGCAACCTCTGCTTCAGAATGCTTTGGTCAACTGTGTCAAATGCTTTGGAGAGATCTATAAAAAGTGAGACACAGTGCTGCTTATTGTCAAGCGCAACAGTGATATCATTCACAGCCTTCAGGGCTGCTGTAATTGTGCTGTGTTGTTCCTGAACCTGATTGGGACGTAGATTAGATAGCGTTTGTATATACAAAAGTTAAGTCGTTCACTAATAAGAGCTTCAAGTACTTCAGCCAGTGCTGACAAATATTAAATTGGCCTGTAATTATTTAAAAGACTCTGATCTCCCCCCTTTTAACAGTGGGAGAACATAGGCCGATTTCCAGATCCTTGGGATTTTGTGACATTACAGGTTAAGATTAAAACTATATGTTAAAGGTTCAGCTATAATGTCAGCTGCCAATTTCCAACAGCTAGCATCTAAAAGGTCAAGACCAGCAGATTTTCTTGGATCTAAGGCTTTAAGGGCTTTGTGCACTTCCTGTACTGAAAAGGAGGTAAAGCTGAAGGCTTATCCATTTTGTATTGGATATTGGTGCTATTTATGGTAATGAGCCAAAGCGTCACAGGTCAACAGATACACCTGACTGTGCCTCACCTCTTATTCACCCTGATGAAGGCCTGTGTGCCGCAACGCGTCCGTGCGTGTTTTTCATTTCTCGCCTATGCATCAGCCGTATAATAAAGGCTTTTTAACGCATCCATATCAAGAGTGCCTTGGTCGCCATCCTTTGGCTATTTCACGATTTAGTGCCAAAAAATCTAATTGTTTGCAAACAGATTCAAGAAAGTATGATATTAACATGAAATTTGGAGTTTACAAAGATCGTTATACCACCCCCTCTCTTGGGTCGGTTGGTACAGAAAACACTGTAGCCATCAATAGAAATATGCAGATTTAAAATATTTTTGCAAAGCCATGTTTCTGATTACACAATAAGATCAGCATCAGAAGATTTAGCCCAGATTCAGATCATGTCTCTTTTCGGAAGTAAACTGCGTACATTCAAATGAATTACGCCCAGACCAGACCTACCTTTAAAATCAGCTGGGGTGCTACAGTTCAACAGGCGGCAGGATTTGGTTGCACATTTCCTGATATTAAAAGCAAAAGAACAACTAAACATCTCTGTCTTGTCAAAGTGAACAAGAATGTCCTCTTTGAGTCTGTGGAAGCAACAAAATCTGAATGAGAGTTCTTCGAGATTGTGAATCAGTTTTTTAAAACAGAGAGGCTGAGAATGCACCCAGCTTTTTTGGCTGAGAGTTTGGGAAAAAGCGAGACGGTGTTTGCTCAATTAGTCCATTTGTGCGAGTTTCACCACACAAGATGACCAGCTGGGAGCGCACATTGTCAGAATCACATGCCCAACAATGGTCGCCTTCATTGCCATCCCACTCAATTACCAAACTGAGCAAGGCAAAGATGACAATCATTGTCCAGGAATAATAAAAATACAAATAAATACTATCAGCAATCCTGCAAAGGTAGCTCACATCAAGGCCACAACTCGCCCAAGAAAGACAGCCTCGCCTGACAGTCACCACTCCATGCCAAGCTCCCAGATCAACACTGCTAGCTCCACTGACACATCAGCCAAGCTCCCAGGTCAACACTGCTAGCTCCACCGACACATCAGCCAAGCTCCCAGGTCAACACTGCTAGCTCCACTGACACATCAGCCAAGCTCCCAGGTCAACACTGCTAGCTCCACCGACACATCAGCCAAGCTCCCAGGTCAACACTGCTAGCTGCACCGACACATCAGCCAAGCTCCCAGGTCAACACTGCTAGCTCCACTGACACATCAGCCAAGCTCCCAGGTCAACACTGCTAGCTCCACCGACACATCAGCCAAGCTCCCAGGTCAACACTGCTAGCTCCACTGACACATCAGCCAAGCTCCCAGGTCAACACTGCTAGCTCCACCGACACATCAGCCAAGCTCCCAGGTCAACACTGCTAGCTCCACCGACACATCAGCCAAGCTCCCAGGTCAACACTGCTAGCTCCACTGACACATCAGCCAAGCTCCCAGGTCAACACTGCTAGCTCCACTGACACATCAGCCAAGCTCCCAGGTCAACACTGCTAGCTCCACTGACACATCAGCCAAGCTCCCAGGTCAACACTGCTAGCTCCACTGACACATCAGCACAGTGTGAGAGCGGAGGGCTTACCCACTGAATTGGCTGCATTAAGGAGATGCAGGTAACTGGGGTCAGGATCTGCAGCAGAATGGATGAAGAGTGACAGGCTGATCAGTCAGGCAGGCAGGCGGTAGGCCAAGCACCATAATAATAAGGGGCTGTCACTTACTGCTGCCTCAGCCGGTTGTGTACCCACCGCACCTACAACCTCTAGCGACAGTGCCTCTGCTGGTTGTGGTGAACCAGCTACAGTGTGGGAGGAAAGTGTCAGAGACAACAGACAGCAGCAGCCCACCACAAATCAGACACCCAAGACAGGACAGGAGACAGTCCCCCCCTGGAGCAATGCAGGGTTAAGGGCCTTACTCTTGGGCCCAACAGTTGTGTGGATCTTACTCTGGCACACCAGGAATCGAACCACCAACCTTGTGGGTCCCAGTCATGTTCCTTAACCGCTACGCTACAGGCCACCCATTTTATTTGTGAAGTGCTTTTCCCAAGCTCAAAGCGCTGTACAGTACAAGCATTTATAAAATAAGTACATTTAGCAATTGACTGTTATAGTATTATATAGTTTAAAATTGATGCAACATATTTTACACAGCTGTCTTTGCAGATTATCAGTGTTCCCCAAAAATGTAAGTAGGAGGCCAGAGAAAAAGTAGATGATGTCCCCTGGCCTCTTTTTTCTGCGCAATTTGGAAGCTTCTGGTGCATTTTAATATGATAAATTAATCCCTAATACATGCCTTTTTTCTTATGCACTTTAAGTTTACATTCAAATATACCAACATTACATTTAATGTTGTCGTGCCATTAACCAGAAATCTGTTGAGAACAAAAGAGCAAAAAACTCTTTACCTGAATAAATAAAGTATTTTACAAAGCGTTACATAAAAGATACATGTTTCACTTTAATGATATTGAACAATAACTCTAATATGACTATGTACAAATTAAACTATTATTTTTTTCTAGTCAGTCATCCCTGTCAGACTCTGATTCTTCCCAGTTCGTGTGAAGAGACTCTGCTAAGCTCCTCTCGGAAGCTGGGAACTGATGAATTTGAACTTAAACGTGAACACATAGGCTATTGGTGAGCTGTAACTTAAGTTTAAGATAACGTGAAGTGGTTGGTGTGATATGTTGCCTATGGTAGAAGTGATATATTTTAGCCATTATTCTTTAAGATATGTTTTTGTTTCTTATAATTCTTACAATATAAACACTTGGCTGTGAAGAAGCTCAGCCAAAAACTTGAGTGACCAGCAGAGATCACCCGCTAGCTATACCCACTGCTCGACCAGAGGGTGCGAGGTGTGCTGAAATTCGTAAATTACATTTCATTACATTACATTACATTATTGGCATTTGGTATATGTCCCGAAAGGAACAGTATTCATCATGCACATCTGACGCACAGACATCATCACCAGAATAAGCTGCTCGCTTGTTTATATATTGTATTGAATCTCAGGCGAAGAAATATTTGGGGTTAAGGGCTTGATATTTTGATGCCATTTCCCACACATCAGCAAATCTCTCCTTGGTCTGTGCGTCAAGAACCTGGAAGTATGTCTGTACTTTGAAACGGGCCTGAGGGTTTAACCTTGGCTCATCAGATGACTCATCAAACCCTCTCCTTTTTTCCTTACTTGAACATCGGCATATTCTGTATTTGGCCTGCAGTTGATTAATTGAGGTTTTTTACGCCACTCTCACAATAAGGGGTGAGAGAACCCTACTAAAAGAATCAGCGATGAGCCCCACACAAGTGCTGTTCAATGAAATGATTCAGATTATTAAGATGGATGCTGATATTCTTTGAAAATTACAAATCTCTGTTTATTTATGAATAATAATAAAAACACATTGGTTGGACTGGGCAATGGCTCGTAGGAGCTGAGAGGTGGACACTTGTACCACAGCTACAATGTACAGGATTGGGTCAGCACAGTTACTAATGACGAAGCAGAAACACTATGCAGAGCAGTCTGCACTCTCAAAGATCACACTGTGTAAATTTCAGGTAGAGGTAGTGAATGAATAGTAAAGTAACAATAAATAGGCAAACAAACAAAATCAACCAATTAAATCAGTGTTACACTGCAAATTGTAGTGATATCACACAGAGATACTATCTGCCCAAATGAGCTATTGCACTCTGCCCAAGGGACCAGCCCAAAGTAGGTTTGTATGAATTGAAAAGACACTTACAATAAAAACACAGCGACAAGTCGGAGTTCATAAACCATTCAGGAGGCCCGTGATTCAGGTTACCTGCTCCCCTCTTTCATAATGCGCCACCCCCTGGTGGACCCGCGGCTATTACACGCTCCTGAATATAAATCTTAAGCGGTGATAAGGCACGTTACTAAATCAGAGGATCATAAAATACACAAATTATAATCAGGGAAAAACAGTTACTGAAGGCACGCCACCTCTTACATAGTTAGGGGCAGGAGAACACACAAAACACCGAAAGAATAAGAGAGTTAGATTTAATTACATTACTTTCCCGCTGCCACGCAAACCCTAAACCAAACGCAACCTGCATCATAAACATAAACATACTAATAAAAGAAGAGAAACACAAACCCGAACCACATGGCAAGCTTATGTTCACCTAGAATGGGACGGAACAACCCGCTTACCCCGTTTCAATATTTGCCACCCGACAATTCTCTCCGCTTGCATTGAATCACCATCCACTCAATGCTGCGCTTGAAACGTGAAACATGGGAAACTATGAACAACGCTGTCGAACTATAAGCCTTCCATGTTCTAGTTTTACTCATGAATCTGACACAGAGACTTACTTGACGAAAAAGGTATTCAGGCTTCGCGTGGTATTCGCGTGGGTTTCCTCCCACAGTCCAAAGACATGCAGGTTAGGCTGATTGGAGAGTCTAGATTGCCCATAGGTATGAGTGTGTGAGTGAATGGTGTGTGTGCCCTGCAATGGACTGGCGACCTGTCCAGGGTGTATTCCTGCCTTTTGCCCAATGCATGCTGGGATAGACTCCAGGCCCCCTGCGACCCTGTTCAGGATAAGCAGGTTAAGATAATGGATGGATATATAGAACACTATATGGACATTCACTAGTTAGGGATTAGTGAAAAGTGAGCCATTTCAGACACAGCATACCTATGTGTAGGACCGAGACGGCTGTATGTGGTAATTTCAGTGAAATTATAAAGTGATCATGTTTTACTCATTTTGATTTTCAATGCAAGTGCTGTTGGCTCTTCAAGCCGTCTCGTCTCATGCTCGTGACCGTGATTTTGAGGCGCCCGGGGTGCTGTTGTATGCGGCGATCCGCTGACCCTGCCAAGTCCCTCCCTCTGGAGCAGTGAGCCAGTTATGCTGCTCCATGAGGGCCAGCCAAACTTGGCTTTTTGGCAGGACCAGGAATCGAACCCCGGTCCCCGGTGTGCAACTGCAGCAAACTGCAACCACACGTTGCGCCACCACGGCCCCTGAATCATGAAGATTATTAAACATGTTTTCACTTTGTCATTATGGCATATTGAGTGTAGAAAAACACATCTATAAAAACTGAAGGGGTGAGAGCTTTCAGTATCTAGTCTTGATTCTTGCCTTTTGAGTGGCATGGATTCTGTTATTGGCTTTTTTTCTGTTAGGACCAGAATTGTGCCAATTGAAGTGAAGAAAGCCATTAAAAACATTGTTAAGGGCAGAGAAAAAAACAAAAAACAGTCAAAGACATCGGTAATGCAATAGGCCTACCGAAAAAAAGTGGAACATCAAACACTTACAGAATCAGCAGGTAGCTGAATGTATCTGATATATTTAAAAGTTCTGCCACGCCTCACAACTAAAGACACACAAAGACACGTACACAAAAGGAATCACTTGTACTTGGGTACAGCTACAGCACAAAATTAAACCGGGGTGCCAAGAATTGTGAAACCAGTTTTTGGGGGATTTCTATAAATTTTTTAATTATTATCCTTTATTTTAATTTGTTTTGTGTTTACAGTATTGTTGTGCATGTTTATGTAGGGAGCCCACAGGATATGAGCATGTCGTATGTATGTCAGTCTGCCTTTAGCTGTGATAGCTTGCAATGCTGTGGGAAGTTTACCACAGAAAACCAAAAGGAAAAAAGCAAACTCCCTGGCCACTGTGACAGATGTGTGTTATATTTTACATCTTACCATTAACTGTGCCAAATGTCCCACAGCATTGCAAACTAACTCACTGTCCACTCTGAAAGATGTTATCTTTTACATCCTACCTAACCTTTTCATTCTATAATGTATTCATTCTTCTTTACAGACTGAACAGTTGTAACCTAAGTGAGGAGTCATGTGAAATTGTGGCCTCAGCTCTCCAGTCATCAAACTCAACCCTGACAGATCTGGACCTCAGCAACAATAACCTGGGAGGTGCAGGAGTGAAGCTGCTCTGTGCTGGACTGATGAATCCAAACTGTAAACTACAGAGACTGGGGTGAGTAGTGCGGTGTTCTGTGTGACCTTAACTAAATAGAATTAGTGATTTTGGCTCTATGCAGTGAAATGATGAAAAGCTCTTTCTCTCTCAGTTGACTACTCTGTCCATCGGCATTCTTTCTTTGTCCACATTAGTCTCATCCCTCTCTTCTTACTCCTCTATCACAGCAAAGAAAAGCAGGATAAAACCTGATGAGTCTTAGGGTTGGCAGGTTTGTGTTTCCTGACCAGAATGTAAGGTTTCAGTGGAGTCTGTAGTATCAGGGCACAGGTGATGACTGGATGCTGGATGTCTGATTGATGTGGTAAAAGACTGACCACCTGCATAGTAAAATGTTTTAGGTCTGTGACACATTACAGTCTTCATCCATCTCCACTATTCACTACCTGCTATGAACTGTTATCAAATCCTTAATTTTACCCCACTCTCTGATGAAGGGGAGCTGTACTCCTCACAATAGAGTACACCTCATTCCCACCTACAGAACAGGACTTTTGTGCTGACTGTAAAGAGCTCATTCCGACCTACAGAACAGGACTTTTGTGCTGACTGTAAAGAGCTCATTCCCACCTACAGAACAGGACTTTTGTGCTGACTGTAAAGAGCTCATTCCCACCTACAGAACAAGTCTTTTGTGCTGACTGTGGCTATATTCTTCCTTGAATTAAATGATTAGAACACACTCTGCTGCTTTGTGATGGCAGGAAATCTCTGCGGTTTATTCTGGCTAGACATAAGTTCCTCCTGGCTTTGCTTTTGCCTATTGTGAAATAGACTCAGTGTTATATGTTATAGTGTGATATTATATCAGGGAAACCGTATGTATCGTTGGGTCATTCCAATTATGCCATCCCACACAGATGCCATGACAAGGCTCAATGATATCAAAATCAACAAAATCGGCTCATAAGCCAGTCATCATCTTGGGTCCCTGAACACCCTCTCCATCTGAAGCCTGCCATTGGCAAAGCCCTCCAACAGTGCTAAAGCAGCCATTGCGCATCATTGCACACGGGCATCACCCAGCCCTTTTATAACCCTTTCACAAATAGGGGAATTGCTTAACACTTGAATCAATCAGTGTGGATGAACTGATGCCCCAAGTCCATTATGAAAATTAATTGAATGTGATATGGAGTCCAAATAATTGAGTGAAATTGTCATTAGAACATATTGTCTGTGTTTCACTACTTTGCCTGCAGGGTCACTATTTCCCTCTGCCTCCATAATGTGCGTACGCATGGGTCAAAGTTTCCGTAAATGTACGCATAAAAGTTTTTTTTATGAATCACAATTCATGCTTAACGTGGCGTACCCATATTTCAAGCCCTTTTTTTTCACTAGGTAATTAAGCAGGGCAATTTAGAATGTCACAATCAAGGAAAAAAATATATAAAATAGGCTAGCTGAAACAGATATACCATTGAGTTTGCCTCTAGATCCTTCATATAGGATTTTAAGGCATCTAATGAGACCCGCTCCTTGATTTTTATGTCCTTTTGCAACATGTTCCAAACAGAAGGAACAGAATACCTAAAGGGCCTTTTCCCCATTTCCGTATGGGCATTGGGCGCAGACAGCATGAAAAGATCAAAGATCAAATGTAAACAATAACTTCCAGCAGTTTTCTGCAATATATAAATGCATAGTGTGGTGCCTCGGGGTGGATCCTGAGGTGTAGTGGGTGATGTATAAATGCATAGTGTGGTGCCTCGGGGTGGATCCTGAGGTGTAGTGGGTGATGTATAAATGCATAGTGTGGTGCCTCGGGGTGGATCCTGAGGTGTAGTGGGTGATGTATAAATGCATAGTGTGGGGCCTCGGGGTGGATCCTGAGGTGTAGTGGGTGATGTATAAATGCATAGTGTGGTGCCTCGGGGTGGATCCTGAGGTGTAGTGGGTGATGTATAAATGCATAGTGTGGTGCCTCGGGGTGGATCCTGAGGTGTAGTGGGTGATGTATAAATGCATAGTGTGGTGCCTCGGGGTGGATCCTGAGGTGTAGTGGGTGATGTATAAATGCATAGTGTGGTGCCTCGGGGTGGATCCTGAGGTGTAGTGGGTGATGTATAAATGCATAGTGTGGGGCCTCGGGGTGGATCCTGAGGTGTAGTGGGTGATATATAAATGCATAGTGTGGGGCCTCGGGGTGGATCCTGAGGTGTAGTGGGTGATGTATAAATGCATAGTGTGGTGCCTCGGGGTGGATCCTGAGGTGTAGTGGGTGATGTATAAATGCATAGTGTGGGGCCTCGGGGTGGATCCTGAGGTGTAGTGGGTGATGTATAAATGCATAGTGTGGGGCCTCGGGGTGGACCCTGAGGTGTAGTGGGTGATGTATAAATGCATAGTGTGGGGCCTCGGGGTGGATCCTGAGGTGTAGTGGGTGATGTATAAATGCATAGTGTGGTCCCTCGGGGTGGATCCTGAGGTGTAGTGGGTGATGTATAAATGCATAGTGTGGTGCCTCGGGGTGGATCCTGAGGTGTAGTGGGTGATGTATAAATGCATAGTGTGGGGCCTCGGGGTGGATCCTGAGGTGTAGTGGGTGGGCCCAGCTGCAAATCAGACACGGGAGTCAGCAATTATCTGAAAAAAATTTATCTTTTTATCTTTTTTGGGGTATTGGTGATAGCGCCCCCCTCAGGGCAAGGGTAGGGAAAAACAGGAGAAATAAAAGGGGCCGTTCAGGCAAAATCAACTCAAGTTCTTCCCGGACCGGGGTATACTCCAGAACCTCCTTCCTTCTTCCCTCTTGGGCCATGTCAGGGCTGGGGGGAAGCACAGAGGTACAGGGTAAGTACGATTGGGGTTTTATTAGGCTCACGTGTCTGGCGTCAGGGGAAGGTGGGGTCTCCTTCAGGGCCAGTTCGTGGGGTCGGTATGGCAGGGCGTAGACGGTCCGTCGTCTACCCGGTTCAGAGCTGGCTCTTCCTCTCTCTTGTCTCTCCCTCTTTTAGGATAGGCGCTGACTGACGCTGTTTGTAGCCTGGGTTAGTATTCTTCCACCAGGTTCACTCACGTGCGCTGTCCGGGGTCCTGGACTGCAGGTAGAGGGATCGCTCTCCAGGGTGCTGATCTCCCCCTCTCCTCTCTGGGAAAATAGACTCCTTCGTGTACCTCTCCTAATGCGTAAAGTTTGCGTGGCTGCGTTGTGCGTGTCCTTCTGGGGTTCTCCACCCACGTGGTGCAACATGCAGGAGCAGGGGCGCCACAATAGGTATGACAGAAGCAGAGCGAGAATTGCCTTATGAATAAGGATATACCAATTCAGTCTATGGGTGGCCAGTGCTGGCCAGCCAACCCAATCATATCAGGTACAATGGCGAGTGAGAGCCCTACAATTTGTAATGAATCTCAATGTACCACCATGATAAACAGTGTTGATCGCATGGAGGCACTGAGAGGATGCATGCATGTACAAAACCTCACCATAATCAAGCACAGGCAGAAAAGTCTCCATTTAGCCTCAAAAGAAAAGCATGACTTGTTTCTGAAGAAAAAACCCAATTTCAGTTTCGTAAATAGGTGCTGAATATGTGGTTTAAAGGAGAGGCAGTCATCATTTAAGATACACAAGTACTCATATGCGGAAACAAGCTCAATCTCTTTTCCCTGAAGAGAAACAATGAATGGTAGATGCAGTCAGTTTTTTCTTGAATTGGTAAACACCATTAGTTTTGTTTTGACAGCATTTAAAACACGTTTCAATTGACATTTTGTACAATATCAAAAGCTTTACGTTCTGAAAGGCTTTGACAAGATTTGTAGCACAGCAATAAGTAACAGTATCATCAGCATAGAAATGAAGAGCAAGCATTTGACACATTATGACCCAAACTATTGATATAAATGGTAAATAAGACAGGAACCAGAACTGAGCCCTGCAGCACCCCCTTATGGATAGATGGCACATCTGAAGTGAGACCATCAAATCGAGTGCATTGAGCTCAGTCAGAAAGATAGTTAACAAACCAAGCAACTGCTCGCTCTGAGAGAGCTGTGTTGAGCAATCTCTGCTTCAGAATGCTTTGGTCAACTGTGTCAAATGCTTTGGAGAGATCTATAAAAAGTGAGACACAGTGCTGCTTATTGTCAAGTGCAACAGTAATATCATTCACAGCCTTCAGGGCTGCTGTAATTGTGCTGTGTTGTTCCTGAACCTGATTGGGACGTAGATAACATAGCGTTTGTATATACAAAAGTTAAGTCATTCACTAATAAGAGCTTCAAGTACTTCAGCCAGTGCTGACAAATATGAAATTGGCCTGTAATTATTTAAAAGACTCTGATCTCCCCCTTTTAACAGTGGGAGAACATAGGCCGATTTCCAGATCCTTGGGATTTTGTGGCATTCCAGGGTAAAACTATATGTTAAAGGTTCAGCTATAATGTCAGCTGCCAATTTCAAACAGCTAGCATCTAAAAGGTCAAGACCAGCAGATTTTCTTGGATCTAAGGCTTTAAGGGCTTTGTGCACTTCCTGTACTGAAAAGGAGGTAAAGCTGAAGGCTTATCCATTTTGTATTGGATATTGGTGCTATTTATGGTAATGAGCCAAAGCGTCACGGGTCAACAGATACACCTGACTGTGCCTCACCTCTTATTCACCCTGATGAAGGCCTGTGTGCCGCAACGCGTCCGTGCGTGTTTTTCATTTCTCACCTATGCATTAGCCGTATAATAAAGGCTTTTTAACGCATCCATATCAAGAGTGCCTTGGTCGCCATCCTTTGGCTATTTCACGATTTAGTGCCAAAAAATGCAATTGTTTGCAAACAGATTCAGGAAAGTATGATATTAACATGAAATTTGGAGTTTACAAAGATCGTTATACCACCCCCTCTCTTGGGTCGGTTGGTACAGAAAACACTGTAGCCATCAATAGAAATATGCAGATTTAAAATATTTTTGCACAATAAGATCAGCATCAGAAGATTTAGCCCAGATTCAGATCATGTCTCTTTTCGGAAGTAAACTGCGTACATTCAAATGAATTACGCCCAGACCAGACCTACCTTTAAAATCAGCTGGGGTGCTACAGTTCAACAGGCGGCAGGATTTGGTTGCACGTTTCCTGATATTAAATCAAAAGAACAACTAAACATCTCTGTCTTGTCAAAGTGAACGACAATGTCCTCTTTGAGTCTGTGGAAGCAACAAAATCTGAATGAGAGTTCTTCGAGATTGTGAATCAGTTTTTTAAAACAGAGAGGCTGAGAATGCACCCAGCTTTTTTGGCTGAGAGTTTGGGAAAAAGCGAGACGGTGTTTGCTCAATTAGTCCATTTGTGCGAGTTTCACCACACAAGATGACCAGCTGGGAGCGCACATTGTCAGAATCACATGCCCAACAATGGTCGCCTTCATTGCCATCCCACTCAATTACCAAACTGAGCAAGGCAAAGATGACAATCATTGTCCAGGAATAATAAAAAAATCAAAAAATACTATCAGCAATCCTGCAAAGGTAACTCACATCAAGGCCACAACTCGCCCAAGAAAGACAGCCTCACCTGACAGTCACCACTCCATGCCAAGCTCCCAGGTCAACACTGCTAGCTCCACCGACACATCAGCCAAGCTCCCAGGTCAACACTGCTAGCTCCACCGACACATCAGCCAAGCTCCCAGGTCAACACTGCTAGCTCCACCGACACATCAGCCATTTCATAATGCGCCACCCCCTGGTGGACCTGCAGCTATTACACGCTCCTGAATATAAATCTTAAGCGGTGATAAGGCACGGTACTAAATCAGGGAAAAACAGTGACTGAAGGCGCGCCACCCAATAATTTTAAAAGAAAATAAAGAAGAAATCAGAACCTCATTTTTGACACACAAACCCAAACCACATGGCAAGCTTATGTTCACCCAGAATGGGACGGAACAAACCGCTTACCCTGTTTCAATATTTGCCACCCGACAATTCTCTCCGCTTGCATTGAATCACCATCCACTCAATGCTGCGCTTGAGAAGTGGTGAGGATGTGTAAATAAATGGAGGAATAGGTGAGGAGGAGGCACAAATGAGCGAATGGTCAGAGGAGGAGAGAGTGGACTGGAGCACGTCACAGGTAGCCAACACAGCAGCAGAAGATTCCTTAAAGTGATATTACAGTTTGGTACAACATACATACTGATGTTATTACGACTGCGTTGTAGCACTGTAGGGAAGAAGACAACTTCAATAGTTTAGCTCATTGTTGAAAGATTCTCTGTATAATCATGAAGATTTCTTTTTTTTGAAATGACATTTATTTTAAGATTTTTTCCCTTTTTCTCCCAGTTTGGTAGGCAGTTGTGCCCCGACTGATTCGATTAGAGCCAGCATTAGAGACACCGCTCACACCTCGTCCCTCACGCCTTCTTCAAGCGGTCTCGTCTCATGCTCGTGATCGTGATTCCGAGGCGCCCGGGGTGCTGTTGTATGCGGCGATCCGCTGACCCTGCCAAGTCCCTCCTTCTGGAGCAGCGAGCCAATTATGCTGCTCCATGAGGGCCGGCCAAACTTGGCTTTTTGGCAGGACCAGGAATCGAACCCCGGTCCCCGGTGTGCAACTGCAGCCAACTGCAACCACACGTTGCGCCACCACGGCCCCTAAATCATGAAGATTATTAAACGTGTTTTCACTTTGTCATTATGGCATATTGAGTGTAGAAAAACAAATCTATAAAAACTGAAGGGGTGAGAGCTTTCAGTATCTAGTCTTGATTCTTGCCTTTTGAGTGGCATGGATTCTGTTATTGGCTTTTTTTCTGTTAGGACCAGAATTGTGCCCATTGAAGTGAAGAAAGCCATTAAAAACATTGTTAAGGGCAGAGAAAAAAACAAAAAACAGTCAAAGACATCGGTGATGCGGAACATCAAACAGTTACAGAATCAGCAGGTAGCTGAATGTATCTGATATATTTTAAAGTTCTGCCACGCCTCACAACTAAAGACACGCAAAGACACGTACACAAAAGGAATCACTTGTACTTGGGTACAGCTACAGCACAAAATTAATGCAGGGGTGCCAAGAATTGTGAAACCAGTTTTATTTTATTTTATTATTATTCTTTATTTTAATTTGTTTTGTGTCTACATTATTGTTGTGCATGTTTATGTAGGGAGCCCACAGGATATGAGCATGTCGTAGGTATGTCAGTCTGCCTTTAGCTGTGTTAGCTTGCAATGCTGTGGGAAGTTTGTCACAGAAAACCAAAACCAAACCCACGGGCCACTGTGACAGATGTGTGTTATATTTTACATCTTATCATTAACTGTGCCAAATGTCCCTCAGCATTGCAAACTAACTCACTGTCCACTCTGAAAGATGTTATCTTTTACATCCTACCTAACCTTTTTATTCTATAATGTATTCATTCTTCTTTACAGACTGCACAGTTGTAACCTAAGTGAGAAGTCATGTGAAATTGTGGCCTCAGCTCTCCAGTCATCAAACTCAACCCTGACAGATCTTGACCTCAGCAGCAATAACCTGGGAGATGCAGGAGTGAAGCTGCTCTGTGCTGGACTGATGAGTCCAAACTGTAAACTACAGAGACTGGACCTCAGCAGCAATAACCTGGGAGATGCAGGAGGGGAGCTGCTCTGTGCTGGACTGATGAGTCCAAACTGTAAACTACAGAGACTGGACCTCAGCTACAATAACCTGGGAGATGCAGGAGTGAAGCTGCTCTGTGCTGGACTGATGAGTCAAAACTGTAAACTTCAGAGACTGGGGTGAGTAGTGCGGTGTTCTGTGTGACCTTAACAAAATAAAATTAGTGATTATGGCTCTATACAGGACTTTTGTGCTGACTGTAAAGAGCTCATTCCCACCTACAGAACAGGACTTTTGTGCTGACTGTAAAGAGCTCATTCCCACCAACAGAACAGGACTTTTGTGCTGACTGTAAAGAGCTCATTCCCACCTACAGAACAGGACTTGTCTACTGACTGTAAAGAGCTCATTCCCACCTACAGAACAGGACTGTAAAGAGGTGCTGCAGTTGATGGTTGGTGATTGACCCTGATAAGAAAGCCAAAGGGCCAGATAACTGCAAGGACAAGTTCAGAGGAGGTAACAACAGCATGGTGCCCTGACTAATAATGTCCAGTATGTGAAGGAGAATGCTGCTCTCAGAGCCAAGATCAGTCAGCACAGGGGCCCCTCAGGGTTGTGTTCACTCCCCGGTTTTTTTCACACTAAATACAGATGAGCACCAGCAGACAACCTGGGAACTGTGCCTAATGCACAGGGGCAGTAGCCTTGTAGCATTCTGCGATGGACAGGTTTGTTCAATGGTGTGACTCAAACGATCTGATTTTAAATGTGAAGTAGAGGGAGGAGATGGTGTTTGACCCTACATCAGTGGGCGAGCACAGGCCAGTTGTCATCCATGGCCAAGGCATCACACAGGTTACATTTTTCATTTTATTTGTACAGCGCTTTTAATAGAAGACAGTCACTAAGATGCTTTTCACCGTCAAAAAGTGGCGAGAAAAAACTCCCCAATGGGAAATCTTGGGAGGAACCTGGCTATAGAGGGGGAGCCCATCCTCCGCTGGCTGGCAAGGTGTAAAGTGAGGGCAGAATGGATATAACAGAAATGTGATACGAAATCTATCACAGCCAGTCAAATGGGCTGAACAGGTCACAGTAGAGGTAATAAACTAGCTGAAAGTAGAAAGTGTAAAATGAGGGAAAGTACAGTGAGCTGGTTTAGAGAGGCAGGGTGATGCAACTTGAGCTCCAGGATGTGTCGAGGTTTGGTCATGAACCGGGGGAGGAACAGGGCTACAGCGGTCCGCAACCTTACTTTACTTACTTTCTTATTTCATTTAACAGGGACCATGCCCATCACAACTGATGAGCCAGAGTTTGCTCTGAAGCTCATTTTCATCTGAACAGGGACGACATTACACTACATTACAAAACACTTACACCACAACAATCCATTTGATGTGATTACAGTAACCAGGTAGATAAAATACTAGTTCAGTCAGGACCACTGGTGTCAAAGTTAGAATCTTCATTATCAATCTTAGACACAATACCGTTATGTTTGGTGGTATGTCTCTGTTCTGGAAGCCCTCCCAGCCATCCATACAAGCATGGATAAGACCAGGAGGGGGCAAACCCCCAGAACTGTCATAAACCAATACACTGTTGGTAAGATGGACTCCGGCTGACAAGGTGACTATGTGAACGACATTCGGCTACCGGAAGAAGCCCTTCATCCAGTCAGCTCGAGGCCATTTGAACATGATGTGGGTCTGTGGCTGTGTGTAGCAACAGCATTTTGGACTAAAATTTCAACCAGGGGAAGCCTTGGATGTAAGTTCAGACACTGAAGCATATGGGTGTTCATACTTTTATAACAAGAGAGTTGTTTTCTTTAACTAATAATGTCCAGTATGTGAAGGAGAATGCTCCTCTCAGAGCCAAGATGAGTCAGCACAAGGGCCCCTCAAGCTGTGTTAGCTTGCAATGCTGTGGGAAGTTTGTCACAGAAAACCAAAAGGAAAAAAGCAAAAGATGTATCTTGTAACAAAAGGGCAAAAAGTAACAAAAGGCCAAAAACTAGGGCTAGACCCCAAATAGCAAGCACATGAGGTAAAAACTCCCCATTGGGGACTAAAACCCTCTAACAGAGGCTCAGGAGAAACCCGGCTTTTGAGGGGGAGCCTATCCTCAGCTGGACAGCAAGGTCTAAAGGTAGGATGGAGAAGACAGATATTTTGTAAATTGGAGAAATTGAAATGGGTTGAACCGGGTTCAAATGAGGGAAAGTATAGTGAGCAGTTTGAGGGGCGGTGAGATGCAGTTGGAGCTCCAGGATATGAGAAGGTGTGGGCATGAACCAGGGGAAAATGGGCATTTTCCAGCATACACATCAGGTTTTTTCTGTTCAATAAATATTCGCACAAGGGTTAAAGTACATGGGATCAAAACGGGATGTAATTCTCAATTTGCATTTTCATTTTGGCGCGCATATGCTTCCTTATAGCACAGCCTACAATAGTGATCTGTGCAAACCTCACAGATCACTATCAAGTCTCACCCATTGACCGTGAGACACACGCATTTCAACCAGTTCACACGCTCACACGTGAGAAAAGACAGGTGTGGCACCTGTCTTTTCTCACGGTGAGTCGGCCGAGAAGGGATAACGGAAATAAACATGATTTTAAAAGCAGTCTCGTTGGATTTGGAGCCACGTTTGGACACTTGAGGATCTTTTGACATTTTTTGGTGATCTTTACCCGTCTGGCCGGTAGGCGGGGTTACTGTGAGGATCTGCCGCGTTTGTCCCACTCTGCACCTGCACGCTCAGAAAGGCGGTGTGCTCTGATGGGTAGGTATACTGTGAACAACGCTCCAGTAAGTTAGTACGTTTTAAATAGTAAAATATTGTTTCAGTTGAAAACTTCGACTTATTTAATTTGTCACGTCATTTTTTTTCTATGAATTGTAGTGTTTGGCTGCAATACAAAGTCCCGCAGGAGGTTTTTAACCTCCCATGTCGAAGAATTGTATGCAAACTTAACGTTAGCTACTAGCTGCTATTAGCCTATGTTTGGGAACATTGCTTAAATATGCGCGAATATGAAAGTTTAAATGCAGTTCCTTATGTTTTGCTTCTGCAGCCAATGAAAAGATGCCCCTGCGAAAATGAGAGATAATTGATGTTAATTCGAATTTAAATGTTTACTGACAGGGGTTTACAGTCTTACAATTTTACAAGAAAAACACGAAGTATTTTATTAATTTATTTATTAAAATTCAATTTACTTGACACTGAACCAATCTACCCTCCCCCCCCCCCCCCCCCGTTGAAAAAGGCCCCCTGCCTAAACCTTGCAGGGGCCCCCCGATATTTTGCGTTACGCCACTGAAGATATCTGAAGATATCGTATCGTACCGTTAAATTTCATATCGGTTCATCCCTACCACACACACACACACAGTCAGTCACGCACGCACATACACACTCAGTCACACCCTCGCACAAATGCTCACAAAGATCACCTCTCCCGAACTATTACATTTTTTTCTTACATGTATAACTTAATCAATTTATTTTATTCAGCTGAGTTTGTCTTATTGGTTTGGCCTGTCATTCTATTTGTTTTATTTGTGCTGGTCAATTGTAAACTAAATTATAGTTTATATAGTTTATATAAACTCAATTATAAACTAAATTATAATTGGGAGAAGTGGATTCGGCCGAGGGGCCTCTGCGACCAAAACATACACAATGTCTATTTGCTCCAGCCCTGATTTGCAATCTCACTCTGAGTTTTTCATGAAACTTGAGAGCCTTGTCGTGTTAATCATGAATTGTGTTCTTATTAATTTGGTTAAACCAAAGAACAAAACTACCATTCCCATAATTCTAGGGGAGACAAAATGGTGAGAGAAATGGAGCCGGCGTAATTAGGAGAGAGCTGAGGAAACTTTTCAATACCTAATCGATTTCCTAACCGTAAATTCAGCAACTCATGTTTGTAAAACGTGTGGCTAGGTGTTTACTAAGTTAATAAGGCTGCAGTTGTTTGGAGATAACAATGCTTATTTGCGAGTGACGCACACATGAACTTGGAAACCTGGCAAATGAAATTGAACGTAGCTAAGCGCCTCTGGCTCTGCTTCAGCTGTTAGCGCGTGTAGTTTCGCAGCAGGTCTGAGAAATAATAGCATTACTGGTTAGGAAGTTGGACATTATGTTGACTGGTATTTTATTTTATTTTCCGGTGCATATATAAAGTGGTTTTCCATTTAGCTAAGTGAATATTTCAAAATGAATGGCCAGAATACTAAGAAGTCATCATATTTAAATTACTTGGTAAGTTGATTAGGCCATTTACACCCCCTAGCTGTGTCACTACCCACGATATTCCACAGGTTTGAGTTCCATAACACTTTTATACGACAATAATTACATTTATCTTTAAGAATGTTCACAAAAGAAAGACCAGACAAGCTTTATATTAATGTATTTTTAATGGAACTATGTTTTATGGTGAATGTATTCTTCCTGAACAGTAGTTTATTGGTTGATAAGGTATTGCTAACGCTATTGCAATAATGTATCCCCACTGCACTAACTTTAGCCAGCTTGCGACTTTACGTTACACCTGATGACACTGACACAAGTCATTTGTGTAAACGTTTATCTGGACACATTCAGATAACGTGCAGTTATTTAAATAATTCATAGCGTCGTCATGAGTCATTTGCTTCAGCAGGCTTTGGTGGTCTTGCCGACAATCGCTGCGATGGTCAAAGGACAAAATAACTCTTTTTGTTTTACTTTGGGAGGCTACTAGCGGCGTGATGATAACATGAAGTTAATTTAGGTTACAAAGTAGATTACGGTGATCTAAACGCAGAGTAAAATTAAAAGATTTGTGAACATCGTGGATATTGGCACGGCTTGGACGCAAACTGACCAATGGAGACAATGGACCAGACCTATCCCTTATATAAATGGTTACCAGAGCAAAAAAAAAAAAGTCCATTAACAGTTATTTTTTATCCATTTATGTGTAATGATGAATGTTGAACTTAAAAAAAAATGTATGTATGTTTGCTGACCGCAGAACATATCACGGGGGATCCCCACAGTGATCATAAGAACACTTTCTTGTGTTTGCAAAATTCATGTTTGCAAATCAGATTCTGTCTCATATGTGATCATCATAGAGAAAATGTTTGGTAATTAAATCATTGCAATCGGTTTCAAACCTTTATCTTTTTTTGGTTAATGAAGCTAAATAATTGCCTTAGAATTTGGTGGATTAATTTATGAAATCATTTAAGAATAATTTATGAATGTAATTTACACAACCCTCTCCCTGTTTTTTGTATGTACCACTCAGGGATGCATATGCAAATAGGAAATGACATATGTATGAACTGGCAAGGTGAACATTATTACAATCTCCAGTGAATTTTAATGTTTGTGTGTGTGTGTCCATGTGTATGTGGTTTCTCCACAGGCTGGGTTGGTGTAATCTCACAGAGGGCTGCTGTGATGTTCTGGCCTCAGTCTTGCGTTCTCCTCACTCAGAGCTGAGTGATCTGGAGCTGAGAGACAACGAGCTGCAGGATTCAGGAGTGAGAGCGCTCTCTGCTGGACTGGAGGACCCACACTGTAAACTGCAGAGACTGGGGTGAGTACAAACACAAACCCTTCAATCGGGGTTGGAAATGTGCAATTTTTTAAAGGGGCAATAAAAGCAAAATGCAGGGGCGTTTTCAAAATAAATGTGTGAATTTACATAGTAGCATTTCAGATTTAAAAAAAAACAGTTGTAGTGACAAACTACTATCATGTGCAATTGGCATCAATATAAGTTAAAGCTACAGGCAGGGGAGGTCTCACAGAATTTTTGATGAAGAAGCGATCCATAGTACCTCTGAGATGGGTAATACAATGATCACATTTGTTCTATGATGGGGAGGTGCACAGACATCCTTTCCATTTTCTTTTCCAACTATAAACACAAGAAGAAAAAGATAATTCTATTTTACAGTATATAGTAGGCTATAATATAAAATAATATAGTAAAATAATGATATTCTATATTAATAATTATGGCTGTGTGTTTGTCACGGAAGTGACGTATTCTGTGATTTCTGCGCAAACATCACATTACATTTTATTCAGCAGACACTTCAAGGTCAAATCAAGGTCATTAACCAAACAACAGAACAGGTCCGATAAGGTCCAATTTGCATAGGATCGGTTATAAAGCAATGAACATAAGTCTAGTACGCAAGGTAGATAGGCCAGGTCTGTAAGTAATAAGGTCAGGAACTACAGTACTGAGACAAATACACATGTGAAAGTCCTAGATTAAAGTAGATAATACAACACGGGGCTAAAGTCTGAGACTGGTGAAGATAAGTGACAATAGATTAGCAGACTCCCGCAGAGGAGTCAAGGTACAGTGTGAAGAGGTGAGTCTTCAGACTGTGGTAGAAAATGGGCAGTGAGTGAGCAGTTCTTATAGCAATGGGGAGGTCGTTTCACCACTGGGGAGCAAGAGTAGAGAAGCTCTGCAGCCGGGACAAGCGAGAGCCATTCACTCAGCTGGCAGGATGAGCAAGTGGGGCTGGCATTTGGACATTCCTCGGTCCCAATCGGTGCTCTTGCCTACTTGATTAATGGCAAAAAGGTTGGGTCAGAGAGGGGGTATTTAACCCGCAGTGGACACACGATTATTTTTTTGTTCAATTCAAAGAAAAGGCTGTTTGTCTCGTCTGTCAAGAGACGGTGGCGGTATTCAAAGAATACAACCTGCGCCGACATTATGAATCCCGTCACAAAGACAAGTATGCTAGCTTGCAAGGCCAAATGCGAGCAGAAAAAATCTCAAAGCTAAAAACTGGACTGTTAGCTCAGCAGACTACATTTGTACGGCAAACTCAGCTGAACCAAGCATCAGTTCGGGCCAGCTTCCGTGTTGCTCAGCTGATAGCAAGCTGCGGTAAACCTTTCACTGAAGGAGAGTTTGTCAAGAAATGTTTGAATGTTGTCGTGGAGGAGGTCTGTCCCGAGAAGAAAGATGTCTTTAATGACGTGAGTCTGTCGGCAAGTACAATTACCAGACGCGTTGAAGAAATTGGGGGTAATGTGTATGCCCAGCTGCAGCAGAAGACTAAAGATTTTGACTTTTTTTCATTAGCACTCATTTCATGAGAGCACGGACGTGCAGGACACCGCGGAGCTTCTTATTTTTATTCGTGGAGTTACCGCAAACTTTGAGATGTGCGAGGAGCTGGCAGCCCTACAAAGCCTGAAAGGCACTACGACTGGGGAAGATATTTTCGACAAAGTATGTCAAACCATGCAACAGTTGGATCTGGACTGGGCAAAGCTTGCCAGCATCACGACTGACGGGGCCCCTAGTATGGTGGTCGCGTCTCGGGGTTTAATAGGACGCATGAACCGGGAGATGGAAGAACGGGGTCTCACCGCCCCGCTACAAGTACACTACCTAATTCACCAGCAAGCGCTGTGCTGCAAAGTGTTGAAGTGGGATTCTGTCATGAAGGTTGTGGTATCGTGCATAAACTTCATCAGAGCAAATGGACTTAAACACAGGCAGTTCCAACAATTCCTGTCTGAACTGGAATCTGCGTACGGAGATGTGCTGTACTACACAGAGATCCGATGGTTGAGCCGCGGCAAAGTTTTGAGGCGTTTTTACGAGCTGCTACCTGAAATTAACGCATTTCTTCAGTCAAAAGGCAAAACGGTCCCAGAGCTGATCGACCCAGCATGGAAATGGCACCTCGCATTTTTAACAGACGTGACAGAAATGCTGAACGGCCTTAACTTGCAGCTACAAGGGAAGGGGAAACTCATTTGCGACATGTATTCCCACATAAAAGCATTTGAGGTGAAACTAGCGCTGGTTTTGGAACAAGTGAAAAAGCACAACTTCACCCATCTCCCTGCTACCCAAAGCTTTTCTGCAGAGAAGCCAGCTGTCGCGTTCCCAGGTGAAAAGTGTGTGGAAACACTGGAAATGCTGAAGGCGGAGTTCGGTGTACGATTCCGTGAACTACATGTTCATGCAAAAGAAATCCGTCTTTTTCAGAACCCTTTTGTTGCCGACATCGATGAAGCCCAGCCTTCTTATCAGTTTGAGCTGGCCGAGTTACAGAACTGTGATGTTCTGAAAGACGCATTCAAGCCCAACAGTCTCATTGACTTCTATGCCGCCCTCCCAAATGACACCTACCCTAACATAAAAAAACACGCAATGAAGATGTCCACACTTTTTGGCAGCACGTATATCTGCGAGCAAACCTTTTCACGCATGAAACTCCGGAAAACTCCAACGAGATCAAGATTGACAGATGAACATTTGCATCAGTGTTTGAGACTGGCTGTGACTAGAATGGAACCGGACATTCAACTTCTCACCAGCCAGATGCAGGCCCACAATTCACACTGATGAACATACAGTACATAGGTAAGCTCACTTTTCTGACTTAAATTAGTCATTCTGAGTATGAACAAATATAATCATAATAAAATCTATTGGAATAAAATCCATCTCCACAACCATACTGGTATTGAAATGTATTGTGCTGTGTAGGTGCTGTATCACTTAGTTCGGTTTCTTAGCCTGCTTGCTTTGTGGTTTTCAGAGGGAAGTTGATGAGAGAGAGCCTACAGTGGTGTCTACTGGGCTAGCCTATGGAACCTACAAAACTGGATTATAAGGAAAGAACACAAGAACTTTGAGAGACATTTGAGATTCTGCTCTGACAAGTGAAGTTGAACTTTTACCTAGGATTGTGCACGGCACAGCATAACTTTCTTTCTGTGAAGAACCCAGAGAGGGTTATTTGATTTTTATTGATTTCATAAATAGTGTTATTAGCCTATATATTTTCTGCGTTATTTTATTCTGTGAAGAACCCAGAGAGGGTTATTTGATCTCAGAAAGGGTTATTAATATTTGGATATGTGTGGTGCGCTGGAGTGTCAGCATGTTTTCTGGAAAACAATAAATGATTACATTTAGGGACCCCTGCGATTGTCACACTTTTTCTGTTAGAAACTGACCCTGGCCCCCCATCAGAGAAGGGAAAAGTTGTGGCCCTCACTGGAAAAAGTTTGGGGACCCCTGTCCTAGATGAAAGTAGATAATACAACACGGGGCTTAAGTCTGAGACTGGTGAAGATAAGTGACAATAGATGAGCAGACTCCCGCAGAGGAGTCAAGGTACAGTGTGAAGAGGTGAGTCTTCAGACTGTGGTAGAAAATGGGCAGTGAGTGAGCAGTTCTTATAGCAATGGGGAGGTTGTTTCACCACTGGGGAGCTAGAGTAGAGAAGCTCCGCAGTTGGGACAAGCGAGAGCCATTCACTCAGCTGGCAGGATGAGCAAGTCGGGCTGGCATTTGGACATTCCTCGGCTGTGTCCCAATCGGTGCTCTTGCCTACTTGCACTGATTCGGAGGTGGTCCCTGTTTTTGCCATCTCTGTGGTTTCCTTGTTTTCGTGCTTTCTGTGATTTTTCTACAGTTTTGTACGGCAACTGTCAACCTTATAGTTGCCTTATATAGACCTACAGGTAAGCACGCTTCTGAACTCGATAACTCATTGTTTAATTAATGTGTGCTTTTAAACCTACACTCCGACCCGTATATTGCATCAATTCCCGGAAGTATCCACTGTAATGTTTCAAATTGGGGATGATTTAGCAGCTAGTCACAGATGAGTTAATCACAGTCCAGTCAAAAACGTCAGCGTGAGTTTAGGGGGCAGCCTATAGCATAGTGGCTGAAGTGCTTGACTGGGACCAAGAAGGTTGGTGGTTCAAGCCCCAGTGAAGCTGCAGTAAGATCTGTGCTGCTGCTGAACCCTTGAGCAAGGCCCTTAGCCCCACATTGATCCAGGGGATTGGCTCCTGCTTTGTCGAATCAACTGTCAGCTAAATAACTGAGATGTAATGTAATGTTCTGCTAAATTAAAGACAAACGGCATGCTCTTACTTTCCAAGATAATTCAAAGCCATCCAATACATCAGCCTATAAGTGTGTTTTACTTTTATCCTTGGAGCAGTTTTTTTTAAATGTTAAAGCGCTTGTTACTGTTGCTACAGTGCGTTATTTCAATCATTTCTCACTACTGCACCTAAGGTATTTGGTTTATTTAATAAATGAATCTTAAAAACACTCTGTGATTTCTGGCTCTTTCAGTTATTTTCAACATCTTTGCTGTGACTGATCCGTGACTTTAGTCCAGCGTTTCCTAACCTTTTTCCTTCAGTGGTGCACTTTCCGCATTTACAGAATCATGTCACACCACTCTAAAAAGCCAGTGACATAGGCTACACTGATGTGATGTCAACAGTAGCCATGAATGTCTCTGGGAGTTTCAATTTCCAGACGATTTTTAGTGACATTTATCTTGGCTTTTGTGAATGGGATTACATTTTTCCCCCAAGATTTTATGAAACTGTTATGACGGTACTTGGACTGCTTTGGGGGTGTGGTTTTACTCATTTGTGCCAGAGGGCTCTGTCCCTGGCTCTGAGCGGGACACTACCTACACCAAACCGCCATAATCATACGGTGTTTGTGTTTGTTTTTCCTTTTCATATCACATTATCGGTTTCATATCACTATTTCCATAGAGTGCACTAAGTTTGGGGGTGCACACCCGGCTGCTAGCTCATGTTTCCCAGGGCAAACACACGCAACACATCCACTCCATATTCACACCCTAACAGTTAAGTCGCTCATTTAAAATAACACACACATAAATGTCTTTGTTACTTTGCCACCGTTTATTGTTGTCCAGCAGTTAAATGTTGTGGAGCCCTCTGTGTGTTTAGGTTTGTGACCTGTAGAATTTTTCATATTTAAAAAAATAAAAGACCATATTTAAAAATGCATGGCATCTAATCTAATCCAATGTTGCTTAAATTACGTCTCCTCCTTAATTTAATGTTAACCGATGATATTTGAAACTATTTGAAGCCTTCATGAACCACATGACCGCCTAGTGTTTTCACCCTCCATTGACACAACTCTCTCTATTGCTCTGAGGAAATCCAAAAGCAGAAGCCAACACTATCATTGTTTTCTGGTTACCAGATTACCCACTGCGACAGGAAATATGTAAAAGCATACATGTTCCCTCCACCATTTCCTCGAGGGCCCGCAGGACCCACACCTGAAACCCTTGCTCCCCTCTCGGACCATTCCAGCTCCAGAGGGACCTCTAGTGGTCTTTTTCTTAAGTGCATACAAACAGTAAAAAGGATACAGTATAACTAACAGTGAATGCGTCTTAATAAAACCTAGTGCATATATTATATATTTCATATTTATGGCTACCAATCACGTTGTTTTCATTGGTTATCACATTACATCACATTAATATGGCTTTTGATATGAGTGCATATTAAATACGTATTAAATACTCATCCTCCTTCTCCTTCTCGCACACTCCCTGGCCTTCTGGCCGTGGCGGTGGTACTGGTCTTTTAATTTCCCCCTCGTGGAAATTCTCTGTTCTCCCCCTCTCTGACCTGTCCATATCCACTTTTGAATTCCATTCTTTTGCAGTATCCTACCCTACTAACCTTTTTATTGCAGTTATCTATCGCCCTCCAGGGCCCCTGGGAAGCTTCCTTGATGAGCTAGACACCCTTCTCAGCTCCTTCCCTGAGGATGACACCCCACTGATTCTCCTTGGAGACTTCAACATCCACCTTGAAGCCTCCCAGGCTGCTGCCTTCCTACCGCTACTCCACTCCTTCGGCCTCTCCCTGCAACACTCTCCTCCAACCCACAAGGCAGGCAATGTCCTAGACCTTGTCTTTGTGAGGAACTGCTCATGCTCTGATTTCACGGTTACCCCTCTGCATACATCTGATCACCACTTCATCTCATTCTCCCTCCCTCTTCCTCCCCATCCTCCTCCCCCTCCTCCCACCTACCCTTCCTCAGCCCGCCGTAACCTCCACTCCCTCTCACCCTCTTCCTTTGCCACCACTGTCACCGCCTCACTCCCCCCTCTCGAATCCTTCGCCAAACTCCCCGCTGACTCTGCATCTGCCGCCCTTCTTTCATCTCTCTCCTCTGCTTTTGACTCCCTCTGTCCCCCTGTCTCAAAGCCGCCTCGCACATCCCCCCCATCCCCTTGGATATCTGACACCCTCCGTACCTCCAGGGCCAGCCTCCGCGCAGCGGAGAGGAAGTGGGGGAAATCCAGAGACGCTTCAGACCTCACAACTTACCAGTCTCTCCTGGCGGCATTCTCTTCCGCTGTCACTGCCGCCAAAGCTAAATACTATCAAACACAAATTCAGAACTCCGGTTCTAACCCCCGGAAACTTTTCTCTATTTTCTCCTCTCTCCTCAACGCACCGGCTCCTCCTCCTCAGTCCTCCTTCGCTGCTGATGACTTTGCTAATTTCTTCGATGAGAAGGTCACAGTCATCCGCAGATCCTTTACGACCACCGCCCCCCTCACTGTGCCCTTCCCCCCCCTCTAGGCCCATCCCTTCCTTTTCCACTTTCTCCCCCCTTACAGACTCTGATGTTTCTCAACTCCTGCTCTCCCACCGCCCCACAACCTGTGCCCTTGACCCTATCCCCTCTTCTCTTCTCCAAACTATCACACCTGACATTCTCCCATTTGTCACCTCCCTTGTCAACTCCTCCCTGTCTTCCGGCTGTTTTCCGGCATCCTCCAAGAGGGCCCACATCACTCCGCTGCTAAAATAGCCTACTCTGGATCCCTCCATCATCCAGAACTACCGCCCGGTATCTCTTCTTCCTTTCCTTTCTAAAACTATCGAACGAGCCGCTTCTACTCAACTTTCTTCTTTCTTTTCTTTTCTTTGCTTCAGATCGGGCCACTCGACAGAGACTGCGCTCCTCTCCGTCAGTGAGTCACTCCATGCCGCACGAGCAGCCTCCCTCTCCTCTGTCCTCATTCTTCTAGATCTCTCTGCTGCCTTCGACACTGTGGATCACTCCATCCTCCTGTCTGCCCTGTCAGCAACGGGCATCTGTGGCACAGCCCTGGACTGGATTGAGTCCTACCTCTCTGGTCGCTCCTTCCAGGTTGCCTGGGCTGGTTCGGTATCGACACCTCGGCCCCTCGCCACAGGAGTTCCCCAGGGCTCAGTCCTTGGCCCGCTTCTTTTTTCTCTTTACACTCGCTCCCTTGGCCCTGTGATCACTGCACATGGGCTATCCTACCACTGCTATGCGGACGATACCCAACTCTTCGTCTCGTTCCCGCCGTCTGATACGCAGGTTTCAGCCCGTATCTCTGCTTGCCTGAGGGACATCCAGAGCTGGATGGACAACCACCATCTAAAGCTCAACCCAGGTAAAACTGAAATGATATTCATCCCTGCTAATACCTCTCCCCATCTGGATCTCTCCATTTCTCTCGGGGATACCACACTCACGCCGTCACCCAGTGCAAGGAACCTCAGCGTGGTGATGGACAGCAGACTGTCCCTTTCCGAGAACATTGCGGCGGTGACCCGGTCTTGCAGGTTCTTCCTATACAACATACGGAGAATCCGCCCCTTTCTCACCCCCTACTCGACCCAGCTCCTGGTCCAAGCGATGGTTCTGTCCCGCCTGGACTACTGCAATTCCCTCTTGGCTGGCCTCCCAGCGTCCGCCATCAGACCCCTCCAACTCATCCAGAATGCAGCAGCTCGTCTGGTCTTCAACCTTCCCAAATACTCACACGTCACCCCCCTGCTTACTTCCCTCCACTGGCTGCCTGTCATGGCTCGCATCAAATTCAAAACATTGGTGCTAGCCTTCCAAGCAGTTAAGGGGTCTTCCCCAGCTTATCTACAAATAATCATCAGACCCTACACCCCTGCCAGACCTCTTCGTTCAGCCTCCACAAGCCGCTTGGCACCTCCCCCTCTCCGAACCTCCACCTCACGCTCACGACTACTGTCTGTTCTGGCTCCTCGGTGGTGGAACGA
The DNA here is from genome assembly GCF_963514075.1 of Conger conger. Classification (NCBI taxonomy): domain Eukaryota; kingdom Metazoa; phylum Chordata; class Actinopteri; order Anguilliformes; family Congridae; genus Conger; species Conger conger. The sequence goes on from NW_026890511.1 coordinate 1,568,319, forward strand.
ACTCCCCGTTGAGGTCAGAACTGTAGAATCTCTCCCCACCTTCAAACGCAAGCTGAAAACACACCTCTTCAAGCAGCACCTCTCCCCATCCCTCCCTACCTCCCTGTGAACCTTAATTGTTGTCTCTGTGACTTGCTTTGTGTATCGGTATTTTTTAGTTGGCTAGGTAAGCAGTGTTTTGATAGTTAACTTTGGTCACTTTTGCTCTGTTTGTTTGTTTCTTGTTTAAAAAAAAAAATAAAAAATTGGCCCTCGTCCTTATCTTTGTTGTACAGGTAGCAGTTCAAATTGTACTTCCCTCTAGGGTCTTTCAGCGAACTTATCCCTGGTTATGGATATGCACTTTGTTGTACGTCGCTCTGGATAAGAGCGTCTGCCAAATGCCAATAATGTAATGTAACGTATTACCATTGTGCAAAAGAATGGCCTGTAGGAGGCAATGCACCAAATGTCCATATTGAATAGCTTTTCCTGAAGAAGTAAGAACCTCTGTGTTCTCAAAGTGTTTCAAAATCGCACTACCCTGAAAAGCATATCTGCTGGCAGTGGAAATATTTTCAGTTTTACCATGGGACAAATACCAGGCGTATTTGAGAGCAAAAAAAAAGTTCAGCAGCCTGGGCAAACAAGTGACCCGGAAATCCGGCTGATGAGAAATGAGCAGTTTTCTGTTTTAGCAGAATTTCAGCTACTGCATGAGGAACCAAAAATGGGCGATAAGCAACGATCGATGCAGAAGCTGTTACAGCAGAAGCAGCTGCTGAAATTGATGGCAGACAAGGGGGGAGACCCCTAGCGACAGCATCAAGTTTCTGAGAATAAGATGCAACAGGCCTGTTTCTACCATGTTTTTTGCAGAAGAACAGCAGTCATATAACCAGCCTTCTCATTCATAGTCAAAAGAAAAGGTTTGTTAATGTCAGGAAGGCCCAAAGTCAGGGCTGATGTCAGTTCTCGTTTTAATTTGTGAAAATACATGTCAGCAGTCTCTGTCCATGGAACCTTATTGTTAGCAGAGAGATTTGGGCCGTGGGTCAAGTAGTCAGGGATCCACTGTCTACAATAACCTGTCATGCCTTTTTTTTTTTTTTTTACTTTGGAGTTTAGGAGAATTGAGAATCTCCTGGATTCTGTCAATTCCCAAATATTTTCCTGCTTAGGCATTTTGTGGCCTAGATATATAACTTCAATCAGGGTGAACTGGAGTTTTTCTTGTTTGACCTTGCAGCCCTGTTATTAGGAATTTTAGCAGAATTGTATTGCACAGAGAGTTAGGGCAGGGAACCACAACACCAGCTTTGAACAACGCATGAAAAACAGCCAATTCCTTCCTCAGCCTCTGGGCGGAGGGGACATTTGCGTTTACATGGCCTGTACTCTGACTTTAGGGGTAACTTGAAGTAGAGTAGCCCCAGTCATGAGCCCCACATCATATTTGGGCATGGCCCACAATTGAGAGGGGATTGCACTCAGTTTTGGGTCTGACACATGCAAATACATGTGAGTGTCACAAGGCAATGCATGAATGCTGTCAGAGAATCTGGAAACTGGTGTGCATTAACACACAGAGAGGGAGAATATTTTGTGAGTTCTCCTCTCTTTCCAGTCTAGTCCAAACATAATTTAACCCAGGGTCCTGTGTCCTCCCATTTTTATGTTTGAGGCTTTACACAGAGACACATGGGGTACGCTTCCCAAAATGGTACAAAATGGCTGTTGTGCTGAGCTCAATTGTACAGACAATGCAAAAATCTTATCCTACCAAAAACATTTTAGTACACAATTTTGTTTCACCATACCATTTCTCCTAATTTCAAAAACTCTACTCCTTCCCTACATGCAGTTTTCTTTTAATTCTCACTGGCTTTTCACCAGTGCCTCATTTCGTCCTGTGTCTGAGCAAGGTACTCAAACCCCTTTTTCTTCTGTTCAATACATCTTTTACATCAATCTTCTACACATTCTCAAACCCTCTGCTACATCCCAGTTCCTCAATCACTGGCATATTTACCTGGTCTTAGCTGTGCCTGGGCATCTGTCCAGATCCCACGCATAGAAGTACATTTCAAAGTTTTTTACACTGTTAATTCTACCAATTGTTGAACCGTCATTTGTGCATTCTACAACCAATCCTAATATCTCTGCCAAGCAGGTTTACCAGACATACAGGAGAGAATATAAATGCATGTTTTAAAATGATAGTAGAACCCGCATTGTTATCCTGAACCAATAAAGGAATTATAAACTTTTCTGTTGTATTACCTCCTCCGGCATCTTGACCGACCATAGTTTTTCCACAAGGTGGAGGCTTTGATCCCCACAATTTTGCTGTTATTACAGAATGACCAGCTCCCATATTTACAATAACTAATGCTCACCTATTTACTTTTAACAACCCGATTGGTAATGAATTTGCAGGCGTTCGATATAGAAAACCCGCAGACTCACCACCCTGTGTATGCGCCCTGCACACCTTCATTGTCCTTGCAATCCAGTTTGGCTGCCAGGATTTCGGGAAAGCACCAGCGCCCTGTGGCATCTGAGTCCAGCCATTCCATCCGGGGCAGCCACCAGGGTTTTGGATCATTACCCTGGGGAGCCGTTTCCCAAAGTCCAGTATCCTTTTGCTGAAGCCAGCTCTTTCCGCAAACCGTCCATGAAGCAGTTAGTCAGCTGGGTTCCGTACGGGGTGAGACTGGCATGTTATCTCCAGGTTTCTCCATTCCGCTGTGTGCATCGTATTTTTGTGTAAGTCTCTCAAGAACATCATTAACAGTTTCACCAAACCTCCGCCCACCTGACTTGGATCTGCAGGTCCTCACACACGGCCTGCTACTCTGACAGCTTCCAGAGACGAGTTGCAGGACCGTCAGACCCTGGTCTTCCTGACCCACTCTGGGGTTTGGGCATTCTGTGCAGTTCACCCGTGGTGGAAATGACCTTTCCTGTGGAATCTGGGCTTGCTGAGGCTGTTGCCTGACTCCGCTATCCGCAGCCCCACTGCTGGAAAGTGGGGGTCTCGCAGCACTGGACTCTGCTCCTCGGTGGGTGGGTGCAGGGGCAGCTGTGCCGGGTGTTGCTGATAGTGGTCTGGCGGACACGCAGGGTAATCTAGGTCCAGGTCAATTTTGTATATGCTGGCAAGTTATGCTAAATTTGGATCAAAAGAGCAGTTGAAATGCACAACAGGAGGTAACACTGAATAAAAATAAATAAATAAATAAATAAAAAATGACAAAGTAATACATTTTTAAATTCTTTTTTAATTATTCTTTTTTTTTACTGCAGATGTATCTCCCTCTTCCCTCTTATCCTGCTTTTCCTGTCTTAACATTGTTGCTTTTTTTTCTTCACAAATCCAAACATATTTCCTTATACATTTATTTTTACAGTATAAAATGATAATACACTGGTGTGTGGTTGCCGACCCATACTGTCATGCATTATTTTCATAGGACCCGCAAATTCTGGGTCTTGCCTCTTTGAACTCTTTGAGCTCATGGTTATTACCTCACCCCACTACCTTATTATTAATCATTTTCCTTTTTACTTATTTTAATGCGCAAGTTTTATGTTTTTAACTAAATTAACTTCATTACTTTTTTATTTTTTTATTTTTTAAGGTGCACCTGATCTAATCAGAGTCTAAAAGACCATTTGTCTCCAATGTCGACACTTTCACACATGCACACACACACACACAGACCCGCTACACAACGCCTCTATCACACTGGCCTGTTTTCAGTTTGCACTCTCATTGACAACAAAACATACCGCATTACACAACAAAGTAATTTACTTTAGAGCTCAGTTCTTTTTTATATGCATTTACTCATGAAGACCAATCAATTCTAATAGTTAACTATTAACTATTACTTCTATCAGCGCTTGGGACCCAGTCCCAGAGTATTAGTGAGAGCATACCGGCTCTAGAGAGCATACCGGCTCTAGAGAGCATACCGGCTCTTGTGTTTGAATCACCCCCTGAGTGAAGAGCCTGTCAGCCCCAAGTCAAACGAGGTACCTTTTAGTGATTTACTATGGCCTCACCTGAGTGTTCTTTAGTTTTTTTGGATCGCGTATTGGTTACCCCACACATAAACGCCTCAGAACTGGACCGGATACCATCATCCTTCCCCATAGGCGATTGCTTACAATCCCTTCGTGGGGTGGGTTTTTCAGTTAAAGGGACTATAACCCCTGGCAGTGTACACTGTCTGTCCATGTCACAGACTCCGAGACTGTTCTGTATAGGGAAGAACCACATTAGCGATCCCATCCTCATCAGCAAACTGTTCGGGGAAAAATTCCCTTTTTAACATGCACAAATAAGATATCACAGATGAGCATCGTCTGATGAAACAGATCCAGTAAAACACAATAGCTATTCTTCTATTTAACTTTCATATTTATTTGCAAAGAAATGACAAAGTGAGAAAGCTTACCGGCTTTCTGATTTGAATCAGACATAGTAAGACTCTTATACACACTTTTCCTGAAGGGGGGGCTTTACCAAAACAAAAAAGACATGAAGCTGGCCACGAACATTTATCAGTATTTTGTCTTCTGAATACCCCTTGTTGACCTTGCTGTAAGAGCGGAATGTGCTAGCTACCCCCTTCCAGGAGAAGCAGAGACATTAAGGTCAAAGGCTGTCTGTCTGCTGGGAGAGAGACAGAGAAAGACTCCTAGTAAGCACTTAATTCAGAAAGTGGTCTCCTAGTAATAAGGATTATCACTTTATCAAAGGTTATTTGTAATCATGTGATTGTCTTTATGTTAACACACATTGTAAATTAAGAATAAATTAAGAAAATTACCCTTACACCATACAATTATAGGATGTAGGGCGACATGGCTCAGGCAGTAAGAGCAGTCATCTGGCAGTCGGAGGGTTGCTGGTTCGATCCCCTGCCCAGGCTGTGTCGAAGTGTCCCTGAGCAAGACACCTAACCCCCAAATGCTCCTGACGAGCTGGTCGGGGCCTTGCGTGGCAGCCAATCGCCGTCAGTGTGTGAGTGTGTGTATGAATGGGTGAATGGAGAAGCATGAATTGTACAGCGCTTTGGATAAAGGCGCTATATAAATGCCTGCCATTTACCATTTACCAAGTATTACATTTGAACTTAATATTTCCAACAGTTGATGGTTGGGTCCATATGCAAGATTGCAAACCCTGCACTTTTGTGGAGAACCAACTTGAATTTGGCCTTTCTATAGTGCTAATGCAGCAAGTCAAAAAGGGCTGTGACAATGACATGGTCAGCAGTTTGCATTCATTTGCGTCATCTAGGCTGTTCCATCAACAAAGAAGAATGTGGAGGACCGACAGGAAAAGCAACCGGACTCGGCTAGGCTTTTCTGGTAAATGGTTGGCATATATATATCGCCTTTATCCAAAGCGCTGTACCATTGATGCTTCTCATTCACCCATTCATACACACACTCACACACCAACGGCGATTGGCTGCCATGCAAGGCGCCGACCAGCTCGTCAGGAGCATTTGGGGGTTAGGTGTCTTGCTCAGGGACACTTCGACACAGCCCGGGCGGGGGATCGAACTGGCAACCCTCCGACTGCCAGACGACTGCTCTTACTGCCTGAGCCATGTCACCCCTTTTCTCATTTGTTTACACACAGTGGGCCTCATTTATCAATATTTTTATATCTGTGTCTAAATTTATGTGTTATGGGAACCAAACAAATTCCACCGGATTTATCAAATGCGTAGGCACAGCTTTTTTTCATATCCACATATGTATGCTGATGAATACCAATCAGTCGTGAACAAAAACTGATGTGCAGGATTAGCATAAATTGATGCCTCTAAAATACCAGAAGGAGTAAGGAATTAAATTTCAGGCAATTTAAAGAGATGGCCGAGAAAAGATTAAAGACGCTTTCAAAATTCAAAATGACTGTCTTTCAAAATTTGGTGTAAACATACTAACATGTAAACATAATGTGTTGCTAATTGGCTTACTTCACTGCGTATATGCCACATAGGACAGGAATAAAAAGGAATGGAGCCGGTGTAAAATGTTCTGCGGTGTCCTAGGTGCTGTATACACACCGGAGCCGTGCTGCGTGCGGAGTAAAATGGGGCTAAGCAGTGGAATGTCAGGGCCGGGGAAGACTAAAGCTTTTGTTCCCTCTGTGCTTTCCGTAGTCTGTTTCCTGCTCCATTCACTCATTTGTTTGTTTCACCTGTGCTCCATTTGTTGTCTCTGCCTCCCACTCCTTATATGTACTTCCTTCCTGTCTCTTGTCATTTATTTCACCTGTTCCTTTTCTGTTCCCCAGTTCACACACCTGATTCTTGTTTCTACTTGTTAGACCGGTATATGTGCCACAGATGTTTTGTTTGCTCAACGCTAGTTCGCCATACCCTGTATTCTGAGTCTGTCCCTGTATTTTCCTGTCCCAGTTCTAGCCCCCTGTACCCCATGCCTACCCCTGTAATTCCGTCTGATCTGCTCTGATTTTGAATTTCCTGTTTTTGATCTCTGCCTGGCTTTGGACTTTGTCTTTTTTTATTTTATTTTTGTGTTTTAGTCTGTGTGGACTTCCTTCCTGTTCTTGAACTCTGCCTGTTATCCGACCACTCTTCTGTGTGCCCTTTATGTACCCGTCTGCCTGGATTTTTGTTTTGGATCTGCCCGCTGTTCATGAAAGCCTGCCTGTTTTCACCTTCTCCCCGAGTCTGCTCTTGGTTCCTCTGACAGCCGCTTTATTTTCTCTGTGCCTATATTAACAGCTACAGTAGCCTAAACACAGGTTTCACATCTATTACTCATTATTACTCAACTACAATCATGTGGCAAGTTAGCTTGCAAAGTTATACCTTCACCTATTTCTATGACTTTTTGGCAATTTTGTAAACCTTTTTGTCAGCCAACAGGTGTGAGAAATGTCGCTCCTTGAACCCAGCAGAGGGCAGTGTTGACTGTGGAATGGTTAAGTGTCCATATTCTAATACAGTCTGGAGTTGGATGCATCATGTTTATTGATATTAGATTATAATGTCTCACATGTTATAACCATATTTGTGCTTGTTAAACATGTACATAATGCTACCAGGTTAGATAATTATCCCTTTCAGAACCACATCTTCAACTGAAAGTGTGTGCTAACTGTGGCAGTGATACATTAAGTGTTGAATTCAGTGGCATACTCTTGTGTTTCTAACCGGACATGTTGCAGTGGGACAGCATGTCTAACCACTTTTAAGAGATAGTGGTGATCTCCTTAAGCCACTACAAGAGTTTTTATGGAAACATCCACAGGACAATATGGCTTTAAAACAGAGAATTATCATGAAAAAATCAAACCGAATATATGAAATGCCAGATTCCATAGTTAGGGCCCTATAGATGCTTATTGAATCATAATCATATATTATTCATATCTGACTAATGACTATTTAAATGTATTGCATGTATTATTTCTGCTTTGAGCTGGGGTTACTATGTATAACATGGCCATGCTCCACCTCGATGTGGCCAATAATATGTTGGCCGGTCTCCCGTTGTACAAGATGTGGCTTTAGACGATCTCACACTCCCACACTTAGTGGAAATGTCTGTTTCTCCATCAGTCATGAATGACATTGAATCCGCGATTTGTAGAGACGTCTTTTTCTGCGATCACCCCAATGAACTGGGCACAGGCAGTTTCATGGCTGTAACGGGTTCACATTTAACCCGTTCCTTTTCATAAGGATGATCTGGGACTTAAGTTTAGTAAACGGTAGCTCTTCTTTGGCTGTATTCTAAGCAGTGTTAAATTGTATTATCATTTCTGTCTCCTCACTGCTTCGGTTTTCCGCTGCCTGGCGCTGAAACGCTGTGGGGAGGGGGGCTCCTCTGCCCGCCACGCACCTGTCACGCCCAGGACGTGTTTCTTGGAGACATTGTGCTTTTTTAACGTTTCAATTCGGAACGCCGATGCTCCAACAGCAAAAGCACTGTTCCCAGCCATGCTTTGGCCGCACTCTTTGCAATAAATGCAATGCATAATGTTGGCCGTTTTATCATATCTGAGCCACGGAAATTGGACAGGCCATTCTTTGCGCAAGGCAGTATATTTTGGCCTTTTTGTATGTGGTCTGCTCTGGCTCTGGCTCGGAGTCAGATGAAGATGTTAGGTCAGGATTAGGCATCTTCCCGGGGACAGGGGAGACAGGTGGTGGAGCGGTTACCTCCGCCGATGATGTTGGGTCTGGGCTGGGCCTTTCAGGGCCGGGGACAGGTGTAACGGGCACCCCAGTCACACAGAGACACACCTGCTAAATGTCAGGCAGACAGATTTTTGGTCGCATGTCGCACTCTGGAGGACTGTCTAAGCTATGACGGGTACGCCTTATTTATAGCAAACTTTATTTACGCGTTTTATGGAATTCATATTCAATTCCAATTAAGCATGAATTAATCAGGATTACCCAAATGAATCATCACCCATTTTAATGTTGAATCCAGTTGTGTTTTTTATAGGATAAATAATTTGAATATTCAATTGGCTTACTAAAATAATTTTGCCATTGCAAATTAAAATAAAATGTAAATGATTGGATGGAACAATAAAACCACAAAACTGTGAAAGCTTTGATCCATCCCTCATTATTTGTGTCAATGCATTTGCGAATGATTCACGGTCAAGTTTGTTTGGCTCACGTTTGATAAATGAGGCAACAGAAATGTACAAGACATGAAGCATGCGAAGGAGTAATGTTACAAGGTAATTTTTATCCAGTTATTTCACCCATTTTGAGAAATGAACAATTGTAAATGCCATTTCAAAGAATGTATTCTTCTCCATAATCTCCACATTTATTTTTACAGTACATAAACCAGAATATCACAGTTCACCCTAATCAAGCTCTTCTCCATTTCTAAAGCATTAAAAGCTTGAATGAGGGATTTAAAACTCAGGATTTTAAACTTTTAAATTTAAAATATTTTATAGAAACAGAATTTTAGAGAGTTTCCAGTTAAATATTTTTCACCTACAGTTGGAGTCATTTAAAATGAGTGCTAAACTGCAGCATTCCACAGGGAGTCATTCTCCCGTGGAATTCAGTGGATTTCCGCAGTAACAGTTTCATTGGATATGCTGTAGATGGATTTATGCAGGTATTCAATGGGTGTGTGTGGGGGTATGTGTATGTGTTTGGTTCGGGGGG